>NC_056733.1:2379899-2389899 GCF_019279795.1 Protopterus annectens | reverse complement strand
TTTATAGAGAATGGCTATACCCCCACCTTTTTTTTTACGGTCATTTCTGAGGATGTTACAGCCAGGAGGGCTAATTTCCTGGTCTAGAGTAGATGGTTTTAGCCAAGTTTCTGTAAGACATAGAATGTCAAATGAGTGTACATCAAGGAGTGCATGCAGGTGGGAAATTTTATTGTTAATACTTCTAATGTTAAGGTGAGCTATCAGAAGGGAGTTAGATGGTTTCGTAATTGTAGAAACTATAGGTACTGTTAAATTGGAAGGGTTAGTGGTGGAGTCAGTATAGGGGCCAGGGTTTGGATGAATGTCACCGTCTAGGAGGGGGTGTTGCTGGGGGTATTGTAGAGATTTTAGGAGTTTATAGAGGTTATTAAAGGTCTTTTTGGTAGAGAAGTAAATAATGTGGGCTGTTCTGTGGAATTTCGGTAATATATAGTTAGAGAAACAGGTTATGTTACTAGGGTTAAGGGAAAAGGTGAATGAAGATGGTAAAGTTTGTTGGCTGTAATGGTTTTGTTGAGATAAAGATATTCATAGGAGGTAAGTGAGTAAGGTATGATAAGAAAGGCTAGCGTGGTAGTTAAGAGTAGTAAGTTGGTGAAAATACATTTATTTGTTGAGGCCATGGCAAAAGGATTTAAGTAGGGGAGTAGTTTGTGTTAGTAGGTTAAGTAGTAAGGAGGAGAAAGTGTTTGAAGAGGTTTAGCAGGTATAAGTTAAGTTGGGGAGAAATTAACGGGGGCTAAGATAGGAGGTAGAGTAGTGTAAGGTTGGAAAACAGAGGGAGTGGTTCAAAAGAGTTTAGTATTACTAATCAGGAGAGAGAGAGTTATGGGAGTGGCCTGGTGATGAGGTATGTGATAGGAAGGGGGCGTGGTTAGTGAAGTATAAGTTTAGGACCACTGGGGGCGGGTGGAATTTGGAGGTAGGGGAGCAGAGTGAGCCCGCAAGGCAAACGGAGCAGGTAGAAACAGACAATGGCGCAGCTAGAGGAGAAACAATCAGCAGAGCTGAATATTGAAGGTAAGTCTAAGGTGAGAAGGAGCAGAGAAAAGTTAGGAGTCTGTTAGAAAAACAGGAGAGTATAGCAAGTTAGAACAGAGGGTAAAGTGTGAAGGTCAGAGTAGTTTTTAAGGTCAAAGAAGTGTAGAATAATAAAGCAGAACAACAAAGGAAAAGCCGGAGAAATATTGGATGGGATAGAGGTGCCACCTACTGGGCAGAGCCAGTATTACAAGGAGCTACAGTAAGGGGTTAGGCTACTGCAGATTACGGAAGGGGGAAAGTTAGTAAGAGGGGTACTAAGAGGTGGTGTAGGAGTATGGTTAACAAAGGTAGCTAGCTGGGGGTAAGAGGCTGCTGACTGACCGGGCTCAGAGCGTGCTTTAGAACCCCTGAAGCAACAGTGAACGGTAGTATGCTTTACAGGCAGGACATAGAAACATACTTTCTTATTTCCTTGAGAGAGGGAGCAGGGAGTAGAGGCAGAGAGATGAAACCACGGGTCCTTTGTCGGCAGGTAGGTAGGTTCTCAGAAATTATAGGCTGGAACAGCACAGTGAAGATCAAGGTACAGAGGGAAAAGACGCCGGGCCAGGAGCGGACAGCAGCCAGGGGCAGTACTAGGGTATTAAACTATATATATAGTACTAGGGTATTAAAAAAAAAAATATATATATATATATATATATATATATATATATATATATATATATAGTATTTTCTAAGAAATCTGTCAAATTGTCAAATTATTTTTATGTTTTGGCTATCAAATGAGAGTTGAAGTTGTTGTTTAACATGTCATAATTCTACCTCTATCTTCTTGTCTGTGTCCGCATAAGCATCCGTTGCCTCTTCCATTCCTCTTATCTCCTTGAAAATATGATGTATAACAGCTGTATCACATTCTCCAAGTCTACAATTCAGTAATAATATTAACAGAAGCCAGCGCTTGACATACTATTAGCCTGACTTGTAATATGTTTAATATACATGAGGGTGGCAAATCTTAGCAAGTAAATGTGAATGTTAATAGAAATGGGTTCTGTGTATGTTAGAATATAGGTGCCAAACACTACGGCAAAGAAAATGGTAACCAAATTGGCAGCCAGTGAAGCACTTAAAAAAACAGATGCGTCTCGTTTCTCCTTCATGGGAGTTATTACCAAATATTTCAGCTTAAGTTATTCACTACACCTTCAACTGTAGTAGTGTACCAGGACCAAGTTTGAAGAAAATGTGGGAGAAAACAGGGGGACCCTAGTGGTCAACCTGTCTAACAGGCCTTTAAGTACCTTTGAAGAGGAAGTTTTAAACAAGGGCCTAAGTTTTATCCCTACACGAGATAGTGAATTAACAGACTCTATTTTAGATGTAAAGATGTTTATTAGGAATATCCAACTGAAATTGAATTTTAGAGATCAAGACCAAGTAGAGGAGAAAAGAGATTTGGAGAGGTTTAGACCTAATAGTTTATATATTCCAAATATACATCCAGTTATAGAGGCGTTCTCCAGAATGGTAGAGAATGATATATATAAGTACTATGATAACAGAAGTAAAATACTACTAAAAAACGTAATTACAATCTTACCTATTTACAAAAACAAGCCTTAGACAATCTCAGAAATGACCTCTCAATAGTTATAAGACCAGCTGATAAGGGAGGCCCCATAGTGATTTTAGACTCCACTAGATACATCAGTATGATGGATTCTATGTTAAGTGATGGAACATTCTATGGTAATATAAGTCTATGACACTCTAGATGACCTCCATCGTAGTCATATTATTTCGGATACCCTATTTGAATATCTTAGAGTTAGGAATCCCTTGATACCAGTAATACAAGGCTTACCGAAGATTCACAAGTCATTGACTTCCCTCCCTGAGACCTATTGTAGCAGGGCAAGGATGGCTAACTGAGCCTTTTCTATTCTACTAGAATATTTTCTTAGACCTTTAGTGGATAGTAATAAATATATCCTTAAAGATAGCAAACAGTTTTGCTTGACTTATATGAGTTTACTGCTACACTGAAAGATAGGGAACCATTTTACTGGTTACACTTGGCGTTACTAGTCTCTTCACCATGATTCCTAACCAAGAAGGTATGTTAATGTTTCAAAGATATATTAAGTAGTAAATCTAATTTTGAAGAAGGGACAGTGGACCTACTTTCTTTATTTTTAGAGATTGTTCTTGAGAACAATATGTTTATTTTGGAAAGGAGATCTATATACAGAAAGATGGGCGTAGCTATGGGCACTTCATGTGCCAATAGCTCCAACATTGTGATGGCAGACTGGGAGGAGAATTTCTTTTTCCGTTAACTTTATTCCAGAAATATGTGGGTTACTACAGGCGGTTCGTAGATTACCTCTTTTTATCTGGAAAGGAGATGAAGCATCCTTCTGGAATTCTTTGATTCCATTAATGGACTAACAGTTTCTTGAAATTTACTATTAATTATTCCAGTATTGAAATATCATTTCTAGATGTCATAAATAGATTACCTAGTGGTTTATTAAATACATCAGTGTATAGGAAACCCTGTTTTAGGAATACACTGTTGCATCGACATAGTATGCACCCCAGATATGTTTTGAGAACATTATGAAGGGCAGTTTATGCGAGCATCAAGGTTGAACCCATGCCCCTCAGGACATTCCAAAGAGATTGAATCACTTACAAATAGATTTTTGGAACTTAAATATGTGATGAGAGACATAGATAGGAATAGGAATCAGGTTGACAAGTTGAGAGACACAGTGGCTAAACCTTATTTTTCAAGGAAAGAAGCATCTGAAGCAGTACCAGCTATCAGTAGGGGTGATAATGTTAAGTTGTCCTTATTTTACTCTAGAGATGTTGACAAGATCAAGGAGATAGTACATAGACATTGGGGAATCCTTGGATTGGATGACCAAATCTTAGAAGTAGTAGGTGATAATCCAAGGTTTGTCTATAAGAATAAACCCAATCTAAAAAGGACCTTATGCCATCGCCTCTAGTAGAACATGGTTACCAGAAACCAAGATCTGACCATAATACAATATCCTGTCAAAATTGTAATCAATGTCAATATATAGACAACAGTGACACTTTTAAACATCCGACAACACAAAAATTTTTACTTTAATACTGGCACCAATTGCACCAGCAATAATGTTGTATATATTGCTAAGTGTGTCTCTTGTCCGGTATTTTATGTAGGCAAGACTTGCAGACAACTTAGAGAACGTATAAGAGAACATGTTTACAACATTAGGATAGCATCTGATCATAATGCACTTGCCAGACATGTTAGAAATACAGGACCTGACCATTACTTTAACTTTAGTGTACTACAACAAGTTGAACCTAATCTCAGAGGTGGAGATGTTGATTCACATTTATTGGAATGTGGACTGAGATGGATTATCCTTAGAGGACAAATTCCTAGTGTCAATGATAGAGTCCAGGTTAAACCATTACTACGTAAGAAAAGGGTTTTAGACCCCTACTTAGTTATTTCTCCTTCCCATACACGCCTACCTGTACCACCATTGTCTACTGAGGTGGATTGTCCCCCCTCTCTGAGCAGACATTTTCCTGGTGTCATTGATGGAGTTCAGGTTTTACCTTTTACTGTGTAAGCAAAATGTTTTTAGATTACACTTAGTTGCCCCACTTTTTATACACATACCTACCTGCACTACTTTTTAATTCATGTACTATCATATATCTGAACCCTGTTGCACATATAGACTTATATAGACTTTTATGGAGCATTTTTATATAGTTACACTTGAATCAATCGTATTTTACCCCTTTTTTCCTCCATGCTACACTATGGATGTTTAACTTTTTATAACATTTCACTATCTTATTTTACATTTGTTTTAGGTCATAGATGTGTATTTATACTATGTCCTTCTGTATTATGATGAATAAACTATCTTAGCTTTTTTAAATGTATTTTAGAAGTATATCAGAAGGATTTCTGTATATATGTAAATGAACTAGAGTTTAAGTCAATTAACTATGTCATGTGCACCAATGAACTTCTTCCATTGTATATTTAAATGCTTTGTTTTTAATGGCAGTTGTTGAAGTTTTGAAAAAGCCATTTGGTGAAAGCGCTTAACTCTAGCTAGCTATTAAAGTTCTCGTTTGGATTATACTTTTGTGCGATTCTTTTTGGGTTGAAGAACCAGCTACACTTGCTTTACTTTGCAGCATACTACTTTTATGAGCTGAAAAAGCTGTTTTACTTTGGAAATAGAGGTTTGCTGTTTTTGTTATTTTACATTGGGAACTGGATTTTTTACTGCAAAGCCATTTAGATTTTTTTTTTTTTTTTATGATACACTGTCGTCTGAATTAGGAGCGTTTAACCTTTTACTGCAAGCAACTTGTTGCCTGGTTTTATTCTATTCCTGTAGTAGTGTAATAACCACTGTTTAGTACCACAAATCACAAACCAAAACTGAAGTAAATGCAGTACTTTAAAGAAAATATTTCAAAAAAAATCAAACAAGCGCTTTTGCCCCACATAAATCAGAAACTTCAGAGTTTGCACATACACACGTCCATCATACTACTAAAATATTCATACCACCAATGTTAATCTATTAATGAAATTATAAAAAATAGTTCTCATTCATACACTAGATTCAAACAATTCAGAAATATTGCTGTTATAATTATTTGATTAAAGCTTACTGACACAGTTAAAAAAAAAAAAACAGTGCAGAAGATACTGAATAAAAATATTGAATATTAACTAGTTAACCTAGCCCCAAACCACATAAAGAACATGTAAAAAACACAAGATAAAAAAAAAATTCTAAAAAAATTTTACACCAACAATTACAATAAATACTTGCAACCTGTTGGACCTAACTTTTAACACACAATCAACAGAAAGGAAATCACTTAAGGCCCAGAAATGGTATGCATTGTGCCTCAAAAACTGCCACAATTCCTTCAGCTCTAAACGGTTGCCAAATCAACTCACCTAAATGAATTAAATACCCTACTACATTAAAAAAAATCTTTAAAAGGTTGTGCGACAACCTGTGTGCCTAAAAAGGGCGATGTTACAATGTTTTAATACCATACATGTGTTCGATACGATCTCAGCTTCCAGTTAGTTTTACCCATAAAATGCTGTATTCGTAGTACAGGTAGCGATGCATTCTACATAGGAGGTGTCACAATTACATGGCTATGTCAGGCTTCAACTGTAACCTTCTACTGTAAGATAAGGTCCTTCATGAATGAACCTACACTGTTCAAACCTGCCACACATTCATATAATGAAAACATGCAGTCAGCAAAAACCCTGGCTAGCTCTAAATCTAATTTTTTAGGGAACAGCCTTTACTAAATACTACATCTGCATGACCTTTCTTTTAAAATTACCAGGGGAAACCAAATTCCTTATCTTCTTAAAAACCTCATTGTATTTAATAATTTAATTATTAAAGGTCTCTACAAAACTAAAACATTATTTTGGCTTAAGTTATAATGATCTGAAATGAGCATACTGATGCCTGTATTAAAAATGAAAAAAAGCAATTTGTTCAGAATCTAATAAGAGCGCAAATCTAGGTGTTCAAACTCTTAAAACTTCTTTGACAGAGTGTAATAAATCCAGAGGATAAAAACTGTCTCAACATGCTCCACAATTGAATGTGCTTCCTTTTCACACACTTCAACACTTGCAAACTAATCTAGACAACCAAACCATTTGGCCTTTAATCCCTTGTTTTTGATGGAAGGGATGACACCTACCAAAATGTAAACATGCATTGCAAAAGCTGTCTGAGATATTGTCAAAGTGAACCTTTTCAAGCCATTGTATTTCCACACAGCTACATTCAAGTAACTAATTTCCTCACAAAGTAATGGCTTACCTTCAAACAATTGGTAGTTATCTCTAAATGTAAAATAAAGTTAAATATTTAACAGAGCCACCCATAAAATTAAAATATCAAAAAATCTAAAATAAGAATAAATTGGGTTGGTACTCAGTTAAAATTTTTTCCCATTCTGCTAAAACCCTTTTAATATAAATGGTGGCACATGCTGACCCACTGCTACCTCAGATAATGGTAATGTTCTCCTTCAAAAAAACTAATAAAATCATCAGAAACTACCACATTCAGTAGGGTGTCAATTACCAGAATGTCAGAGGAAATGGTCTTGCCCTAACAAAAATAATCTTTGAACCAAAAGTCAACCTTCATTAAAGAGAATAACTGCAAATAAATTACATCGATTGCAACAATTAAAAGGTATTTGTCAAATTCCCTGGTAAATGCCACAAATCATATAAAATATAATGTAAACCTTCTAAAAATAGTTTACATTTCATATCTATGTTTTAGCAACTAGTTCAATTTTAGAAACCTTAACAGCTACTACAGCACTGAAAGAAAGCCAATTGATTATTATGAATATTAATTACATGAAAAATGGATGGGATTAAAAACGTATAATGACCATTAAATGATAAAGTCGTTATATATACATCCTTGAAAAAACAAATCATTCAGAGCCATGTTAATTTCATTCTTAGACACTCTCCTGTATGTAAATTAATCAAATACTAATTTGAAGATTTTACAAGAGTAAAGTTTATACTGTTAAGCCATCATAACCCCACACTTACAGTGGATATAAAAAGTCTACACACCCCCGTTAAAATGCCAGGTTTTTCTGATATAAAAAAATGAAACAATAAATCATTTCAAAACTTTTCCCACCTTTAATGTGACCAATAATCTGTACAATTCAGTTGAAAAACAAATCTATTAGGGGAAAAACAAAAAACGTACGATATGCTGGTTGCGCAAGTGTGCACACCCTTAAATATTTTGTTGAAGCACCTTTTGATTTAATTATACCATTCCGTCTTTGTGGGTACACAACTTGCCATCAATTAAAGAGACTGTGATTAACCACAAATAAAGTTCAGCTGTCTTAGTAGGATTTTCCTGACATTTACTCAGTTACCTGTTACAGCCAAAGCCATGGTTCGCAGAGAGCTTACAAAGCATCAATGGGATCTCATTGTTGAAAGGTATCAGTCAGGAGAAGGGTACAAAAATAAATTTCCACAGCATTGGATATAGCATGGAACACAGTGAAGACAGTCATCAAAATGTAGAGAAAATATGGGACAACAGTGACATTGCAAAGAACTGGACGTCCATCCAAAATTGATGAAAAGACAAGACGAAAACTGGTCAGGGAGGCTTGCCAAGACACCTACAGTAAAACCGAAGGAGCTGCAGGAATTTCTGGCCAAGTACTGGTTGTATACTACATGAGACAACAAACTCCCATATTCTCCATAAGTCTGGACTATGGGGTAAGATTGCAAGACGGAAGCCTTTTCCTACACAAAAAAACATCCAGGCCCAACTAAAACTTGCAAAACAATACATAAAGTCTCCCAAAAGCATGTGGGAAAATGTGTTCTGGTCTGAGGAGAAAAAGGCTGAACTTTTTGGCCACAACTCCAAAAGGTACGTTTGGCACAAAAACACTTCGCATCACCAGAACACCACCATCCCCATGGTGAAGCATGGTGGTGGCAGTATCACGCTTTGGGGTTGCTTTTCTTCAGGTGGAACTGGGGCTTTAGTCAAGGTGGAGGGGAATTATCAACAGTTCCATATACCAGTCACTTTTACCCCAACATTTTTACACAACAGTTTTCAGTTGCAGATTAGTCACAATATGTAAACGCAACACCATAAGGGAGAATTGCCTTTATTTTGCAAGGCAACAAGGAATTACATGACATTTTGATAAAAGGTCCTAGTTTTTGTTTCAAGAAAACAAAAACGCACAAGACTTTTTTTGAAGCTGACAGTTTGTCACCCGAAAACAGTGTTAGAAAAAGGAATGGTTAAATATGGTAATTATAAGATCTGTAAATATACTGTTAATATTTCATTAAAACACTAAGTTCTTACTTCACATTAATGGGAATTTCAGTTGGAATTCCTGCACTGTAGTTTGTGTACTGCGTGTTAGGTAGGGAAAACGACTAGGCGTTTGACTGAATCAAAGAACACCAACGCCATAAAAATGATAGTAAGAAAGCTTTAGCTAAACAGTTTTTGTACAATGTCATCTACTGATGTTAAAAATTAATAGAAAAGGTACCAGTTTTTTAGAGGAGAACAATTCCCCTATTAGAAATAAAAGGACTAAGATGGCAACTTTTTTGAACTCTGATGTATTTCCTGGACTAAATGACGATCTGAATATCACGAGTGCGTTGAAGTGGGTAAAATAGGAAGTGATGTCACGCTGGTTATATTTGACTTAACATTTTGCAAAATCTGTATATATTTGGTGAGATGACTGTGACTTTTCTGATTTAGTTCTATTATTAAACAGAACTAAAGCGCTAAATGGTATGTGACTTTTGGTACCAAATCTGAAAAGTTGTTTTCATCATTTGTTGAAATACTTTGTTTTTTTTCCATCACTTACAGATTATATATATATATATATATATATATATATACATATATATTTAGAGAGAGAGACAGCGAGAGATATACACACATATATATATATATATATATATATATATATGTATATATATATATATATATATATATCTATATATATATATATATATATATATATATGAATAAATATCATATATGTACAGATATACAAGTCCATAGGTAGGTACTAGGCTATCGGCCCAAGGGCCGACGTAAGCCTAGCCAACAAGGTTCCCTGGCTTACGCCACCCAAGAAAGTTATTTTCCTGTACACAGTCGAGCAGACACACAGAAGTGATCCCCGGGGTGTATTTCCTATTTCCCATCCACTCATAAAAGATTGTTCTTGGAGTGCTAATAAACTTTACTTGACATAGATGGGTAGCCTGTTCGAGTATGGGTAGTCCCTGAGACAGGAATCTAACCCTCCAACATGTCTCGTTTATTGTGGTGACAAGATTTAGGTCCCTAGAGCGTGGGGG
>NC_056733.1:2290502-2379399 GCF_019279795.1 Protopterus annectens | reverse complement strand
TATATTTATATATATATATATATATATATATATATATATATATATATATATATACATACACACACGTATATATAAATATTATTATATTATATGTATATAGATGCTCCCCTATTTATGAACAGGTCCCAAGTCCAACAAACCCTTGACGAATAACAGAATGTGCTCAAAATTGTACCAATAACCACCAAAAAAGCACAAATATGCACTATAAAGAAAACGACGGCACTGTAATCAAACAAATAACCACATTGTACAACAAAGGTGATTAGTGGAGTGTTTAAGCACCACTAACAAACATTTAACAGCAATGCACTTTTTACCAACCTTAAAAACAGTACTTTTAATGTATAATACCATAACACCGTACATAATACTTGGGTAAAGGATGGTGATGAGTGAGCAGAAGAATACCATCATGAACTGGGAATATTCAAATATCCTGTGGGTGCAGATGGCATTGGTTCTTGTTGTTCCTGCGTAGTGTGTCACACCTCAGCTCTCGAAATATTAACAGATGTCTGTACAGGTAATTTTTTCTTCTCATAAATCTTCCTGCAGCAGGCAAAAACTTTGTGAATAACTGCACACGCTTTTGTAAACCTTTCAGTGTTTGGGTCCCTGAGTCTCAAAATAATCAAGTGCATTCTCAATCGTGTTAAAATCTTCAGCCTGCTGCTTACAGGTGTATTTCTTGGGTTCCAGAGCTTCATATTCCTCTGTCACGACTTCCTACTGGACGCTTTGTGAAATTTGCTCCATCAAATCCTTGCTGCAAAGCTCCTTACTGTTGCATTCCAAGACTTCTTGGATATCATCATCTTCCATTTCCAATTGCATTTGTCTGCTCAGTTCCACTGTCTCATTGGCCACTGAAGTCACTGTCAATACAATTCCAATCAACCTCTTTGTAAAACTGTGGGCACAGCTTCTTAAAAAAACCACGCATGGTGCAAGTCTTTACCTCATGCCAGAGAGCATCAATGTTCGTAATTGCCTTATAAATATCGTAGTTCTTCTAGAACACACTCAGTGTCACTCCTCTAGCCCCTTTTTACTTCAGAGCCTGTGTGAAAGTTCTGCTCAGGTACTAAGTTTGAAAAGTTGCTATGGCACCTTGATCCATCGGCTGAAGGACAGAGGTGGTATTGGGAAGCAGGTTTCACCATCTTGATGTCGTGAAAATTGTCCAGGAATGGTGGAGGACTTGGAGCACCATCTAGGACAAGCAGGATCTTTAAGGGCAGGTTTATGTTGCAGCAGCACCTTTCCATCTCACGTGAATAGGAATGAAAAAAAAAAAAACAATCTTTCAAAAAGAGGTTTTGTCATCCATGCTTTATGGTTAGACTCACAACAGAAAATTAAGCCTCGACAACAACTTTGTGGTCCCTGGGGTTTTCCGAAAGATCAATTTAGATAGGTTTGATTTTACAGTCACCAGCAAAATTTCTGCCTAACAGCAGTGTAAATCTGTCCTTAGACACTTTAAACCCAGGCACAGACTTTTCTTTCGCAATGTATGCAAGTGCAGGCATCTCTTAGTGACAACGGTCTCAGACACAGAAGATCTGCTCTGGTAGGTAACCATCAATTATTGCCAACAATACCTTGGGAAACTCCTCTGCTGCTACCGTGTCCTCACCGGCAGCCTCTCTACCCATCTTTATGTTGTGCAAGTTTGAGGCAGCCTTAAATCTATGGAACCATACACGGCTAGACTGTGTACGTTTCTTCACCAACACTCTTGTTCACAATGTTTATTTCTTTAAATCTTCAGACTGACTCAAGGTCTTCTGATGAATTAAGTTAAGACAGAGGTATGCAGCGCTGATACTGGTCTTCCATCCACACAAATAGTTTTTCTATTTCTTCCATCCCTAAACTGTGGAATGTATTGCTACAGAACATTTCATAGGTTCATACTAGGCTATCTGCCCTAAAGCATTTGTAAGCCTAGCCAGAGTGTGCTTGGCTTTCGCCACCCATTTTAAATTAATTTTGCTATGCCCTTTTTCGAGATTAGTATACTGTGCCTCTGTCCAACAGAGACACAGAAGTGATACCTGTGGTAAACCTACGATCTCCCATCCACTCAAGATTCCTCTTGAAGAGAGTCATTGAGGGACTCTGCCTAACCAGGACTGGGATTTTATTCCAGAGTGAAGGGAGCCTCTGGGTTATGAATCTGTCCCTCCAGCATGTCCTATTTCAGTGCTGAGGTTCAAGTCTCTCGAGCACGTAGCTCGATGGGATTTGGATTTCCTGAGGTGCATCATGTCCATTAATTCCTGGTTGGACATGGCTTTATACATCAGGCACAGATCGCCTCTGAGCAGGTGGTATGCCACTGAGTAGAGCTGGAGTTTCTTAAACCGGGCAGCATATGGCATCTGTTTGAGCCCTTTGATCCTCTTGGTGAGGTACTTTTGGGGTCTTTCCAGTTGCTGCAGGTGTCTGGTAAGGTACATCCCAAAAGTGGCACTGTACTTAATTATGGGCCTGATGAAGGATGAGTAAAAGAGGCACAATGACCTCCCCTGATCTAGATGTGAATCCCTTCATGATTAGGTGGGCTATATAAAATGTTTTTCTAACCACTTTGGCCACGTGGCTGTCAAATGAGAGAATGCTATTAACTTGGGTCCCCAGGTCCCTAATTACTTCTTCCGTACTTAATGGATTACCACCTATGTGGTAATTTGGGGCACTGTTTTGCCAAAGGGGATGACTATACACTTTTTGGCGTTTAGCTTGAGGCCATGGCTCTGGCACCAGTTGTCTGTTTCTATGAGGCCCTTTTGGAGGATGCTTGTGTCGGCTGGAGAGTCGATTATGGCGCCCAGTTTGCAGTCATCTGCGAACTTGGTCAGCCACAGTCCTTCCGTGTTGGCCTGTACCTCCGAAAAATATATACCTAACAAGAGAGGTCCCAGGACTGAGCCTTGTGGGACGCCACTTGTAATTGGTTTGGAGTCTGACATGGCTCCAGCAATTCTAACCATGTGGGTTCTGTCCTTGAGCCAGTTTGCAACCCATCTAGTGACATAGGGGGTTTATATTTAAGCTGGTGAGCTTATCTATAATGCCCGAGTGGGGTATTGTATCAAAGGCTTTTGCGAGGTCCAGGTAGGCTGTGCGGACCATCTTTCCCTCATCAATGGCCTTGGTGACTGTTTCAAAGAAATCGACCAGGTTTAAGAGGCAGGATCTGCCCTTAAAGCCGAACTGGGTAGGATCCAGTGTCTGTAGGTCCCCAATTTCTTCATTTATGAGGTCCATGATGATCCTTTCCATAGCTTGGCAGACCAAGCTAGTCAGGCTTATGGGGTGATAGTTTCCAGGATCCGTTGAGGCACCACCTTTGTGGAGAGGGACCACTGTTGCTGTACGCCACTCTTTGGGTACATATCTTGTAGTAAGGCTGAGATTGAACAGTAGTTTTATGTTTGGGTTTAGCTCTTCTTGGAGTTCATGTAGGATGCAGCCCGGGACACCGTCTGGTCCCATTGATGCTGTGTTTTTTTTGCTTTGAAGAGGGCGGCTCTTACCTGAGCATCTGAGATGTCAGGGGGGCAGCACTCTGCTGGGAAAGATATTTGCCCTTTTGGTGGGGGGGGGTTGCGATGAACCCGTCAGCAAGGATGTTGGCAGTATCTGTGGGTTCGGTGTATTTTTTGTCATTTTGGACCAATTCTGAGCATATCTGGGAATTCCCACCCAGGTTCCTAACATAACTAAAGAAAGCCTTATGATTGTCCCTAGTGTCCTGTGCAATTTTTTTCTCGAAGCTGGCCTTAGACGATTTTATGAGTGCCCGTAGTTTTTTGCTAATACTGATAAGAGATGCCTCCCCTTTTTGGAATTTTTGCTCTATCATGTAGTAGCTTCCTCCTCCTATTGTATATAGTTTGTTTATGGCTGGGGTCCACCAGACAGGACGTCTGCCTTTGGAGGATTGGGTCTTGGTTTTATCTGGAATTGCATGATCCATGCATTCCTGAAAGTGTTCATAGAATGCGTTTATAAAGGATTCTGCGGTCTGGGCCATATTTTCCACAGGCCCGGGGGCTTTGAAGGATTCCACCTCGGTTTTGGAGGAGTGTGAAATTTGCTTTAGAGAAGTTTTTCGCTGTGGTTTTCTCGTAGGGGGTGGGGTCGGGATGTGAATATTCAGTGAGATTAGTTTATGGTCTGATCTTACCAGTGAGGGATACACTTCTGGTCTGGAGCAGAGCCTCCCCATGTTGGTGATGATCAGGTCCAGTATGTTTCCCCCTCTTGTGGGAATGGTAACAAGTTGTTCCATAGCATTTGAGTTTATAAATTCTAGGAACCTTTGGACTAGGGTGTCGGAGCTAGAGTAATGCTTCCAGTCTGTTTGGGTAGTTGAAGTTGCCCAATATAATGGTGTTTGGAGAGACCTTCATATTTTCCAGTGTTCTCAGGAAGGCCGAGTGGGGTTCCTGGGTTTGAGAGGGTGGTCTGTAGTAGGCTATAAACTGGAAGGCAGTTTTACCCACTGTTCGTTGCACATGGATAGTCTCTGATGCTTCGTGCTATGCCACCAACCTGGAGGTGTGGGTATCTTTGACAAATATTGATACTCCCCCTACTTTTGTGGTTCGGTCCAAGTTTTGGGGCCGAAAAGCATGGTACGAGGTATAACCTGGTAGTGCTGGGGCGCTCTCGGGAGCCTTGAACCAGGTTTCTGTTACTGCACAGATATCTATATTCTCCATGCTAAGGAGAGTTTCGAGTGCGTGTTGCACATGTTGCATATGCATTCTTTGTCTTTTACAACTGCTGAAACAGTTGAACGATTCATACCAAGCAAACTTCCTGCGTTTACGTTTTTTTTCAGAGTTGCTTATGTCCACCTTAGTTTCCATGCTAATACTGCGGTATTTCTTGCATTCACCACCACTACTACTGGCTTTTCTCACACGTTGGAGGCATGGTGGGGTACTACAGTATTAAGTTTGCAAAAATAACCATGGTGCAGCAGCATGTTTGGGACAGAGTACTACTTTTCAAGGTAGCAAGTCACGTCACAGAGACACAAGTACAGTACACTGTATTTACAGGCTAAAGACTGAGCACTAACATTTATTCATAAGTCTGAAAGTTTTTAAGTTGAAAGGGTGCATCTGTACATAGATAAAATAGGAGTATGTATATATATATATATATATATATATATATATATATATATATATATATACACATACATACATATATATACACACACACACACACACACATATATATACACACACATACATACATATACACACAATTTATATTTCCATATATATCATATATACACACACATATATATATATATATATATATATATATATATATATATACACATACACACACATATACACACACACACAATCTATATTTCCATATATATCATTATATATACACACAGACATATACATGGGTCTACTTCACATGACTGAAATGAAAACTCAAAATAATGAATTTCATTTGACTGAGACCACAATAACCAATTTTCAAAATACTGAAAACTCACTTAACTGGGTCTCATTATACTGAAAGCTTACAATGATGAATTTCAAAATACTTAATTTTAAGCCATAGACATTGTGCATTTCACCTTCACCCGTGACTTGCTTGTGATAAAAAAAAAAATTTTTACTGTAACTTGAAGTGCTGACTTTCAGAATACCAACAGTTGTGTAGAAAGTAGTGTTTTTAAATGTGGGTATGTCTCTACATTTTTATGGAAAGTATCTAAAGTAATATGGTGGATGTTTCGTGCGCTCCCGGCAGTAGTGGCACTGTGTGCAGTACTGTGAGTTAAGTAAAAGGCATATATGCCCTTTTCCCACTTTAGTGTGATCCTGGAGTTATCCTGTCGTTATACTAGTATATATAGTTGGGGGTGTAGCCCTCCACCTAGTTTGGTTTTGTATCATCCAATTTTTGTTAAGAGGGTAAGTAAGTAGTTTAAATTTTCAAACAAGTTAGTCATTGATGTCTTGAGTGTGCACGTCAATGGCTTAAAATTTAGTATTTTGAAATTAAGCATGTAGACTTTCAGTATAAATGACATTGTCAAAGGAGTTTTCAGTACTTTGAAAATGAGACATTGTGGTCTCAGTCATGTAAATAGATCCATATACACACACACATACATGCATCTCCAGTGTGTGCGTGCGCATTAATATATAAAATATATACATAT
Organism: Protopterus annectens; assembly: GCF_019279795.1. Taxonomy (NCBI): domain Eukaryota; kingdom Metazoa; phylum Chordata; order Ceratodontiformes; family Protopteridae; genus Protopterus; species Protopterus annectens. The sequence continues at coordinate 2,373,182 of NC_056733.1, read as the reverse complement.
ATAATATATACACTATGTATATATGTGTGTGTATATATATATATATATATATATATATATATATATATATATATATATACACACATACACACAGATATAAATATACATGCTTGTATATATACACATGCATATATACACACACATGTATACCTTCATACATGTACACATTTATATATATATTTATAATTGTACATATACACACATCATGCACACCACACACACTGAAAGCCTACACACTGAATTTCAAAATAATAAATTTTAAGCCATGGTGTTTTTAACTCTCATATTCTAAAGTAGTTCAGCCCACTAATAAAGGAACAAAATCACTAAATACCAGCTGGATTGTGTAATGTTTGCTTTCTTAGTTTGAAGTATTTTTTTATTTTAATAACTTAGTTTTTTCGGTTTAGTTTTAATATATGTATATATATTTTAGTTTTCATATATATATATATAAAAAAATTATATATATATATATATATATATATATATATATAAATTATATATATATGTATATATTAATTATATATATATATTTTATAGATATATATATATTTTACATACATATATATATATTTTAGTGTGTTTTTTCGCTTTTCGTTAAGCCACAGAACCCGGTCCGTCTAATGATTGGCAGTAGAGTTTTTACATGCTGGCTTGCCGGGAACGCGCACCTTCCTTCAAGGCGGAACGCTTCGATCATCACGCGCCGCCACACAGTAGCTTTTAACTGAGAATCGAGCGGACAACGAACTGTGTGAGGCACAGGCGATGCCGCAGCAGACGCACACACCACCGCAGTTATATATATATATATATATATATATATATATATATATATATATATATAATGTGTGTGTGTGTGTGTGTAAACATACAAATACTTATATGCACGTGTGTGCATGCACTTGTGTGTGTATTGTAAGGATTAGTGTGATGCCATTTTTGACTGGTCTATTATAAATTAATTCTTCCCCCATTAAATTAAATACCCATAATTAGAGAAAGTGGGAACTACCACTTATCTCAAATGCTGCACCATAAACTTGGTGATAATTATTTTGGATTTAAATGGCAAATTTTTTATTTATTTATTTTTTTTTAAACCCTGGTTATTCCCACTAGGCTGGTAGTCACTTTTCAGGGATGACTTGAGGTGGTATTTACACAACTAGGGGAAATTTGATCGGGGCATCAAGTCATCGTGGGAGTACGACCAACTTTGCATAAGCACTTCCTGTTTCCATTCCAGGCAAAGAGGAAGCCCAGAGGGAGACAGGAAGGCAGATGGAGAGAGGAGATAATGGAGTGGACAGATAAATGGAGGAAAACCCAATACAAACCAGGAAATGCATACAGGATTCTGAGGAGATGTTTCAAAGAAAGCTGTCTGATAGAGATGAGCGAATGACAGATATAATTACAACCCTCCAGCTGGTAGGGCTGCGCGATTATTTACTTTAAAGAAACGGTGATGCAGAGAGACACAGAAAATGAAAGCGGCTTCCTGTGGGGACATTATGGAGAACGACAATCCTGAAGAATAGGGGATGAGATGGAAAAGAAAACAGAGAAAAGTAAAATGCAAAATAGAAGCAGCAGAAAAAAGGCAGATGAAAATTAAATACACAAGTACATGGTAAGGATTCAAGTAAACAAGACAAAGCAATGGACAGGTATAAAGTGCGAGACAATTTAATAGTTCCTTTGGGTGTAAAAGCACATGATTTAGGAGCATTTCTTATTAAAATGACAAGTTTGTGACATTATATAGGAGACTTTCAATGGAAAATTTTCTTAGAGAAGATGAAATAAAGACAGACTGCAACCCATAGAATCTTTGTGTGATAAAAGCATTTAACAGGGAAACAAAAATAAAATTCATGCAGAATTTCGAACAGAGTTGGAAAGAGACTTTGAAATGACTCAAAACTTCACGAACCTTTCAAAGTTTACGATAAAAGGGGTTTATGGACTGTCAGCCGAGATTGGAATAATGTGTTTAAAATAGTAGAAAAAAATATACACATTTACCAAGCACAATATATGTGGAGGGGAAACAGACAAAATACTGGAGACAACACAATTATTTTCTTCTATGAAAAAGGACATTTGGTAATTAAATGAAGAAAAATAAAATCGGGAGATAGTAAAAGAAAAGATGAATTAGATTGGTAAAAGGATAAAAAAATTGAAGGAGAAGTACAGAAGGAAAAAAAGAAAGAAAATGGAGGGAAAAATAACATACAGCTAATGGTTCGGATTTGGTATTATGGTCTAAGTGTTTGAATCGCAGAGAAAAGGTATGGTGTGATTCTCACCTTTGGGAGGGAAACTGACTTTGAATAACCCATTAAGGTAGCTAGCCTAGTAGTTAGCCATTAACCTATGAAACCATGAATTTAAGGAAAAGGGATAAAATAAAAATTTTAGATTGCTTTCTGTAAATGTGAATTGTATTAAGAATAAAGTAAGAACAACATGAATTTTGGATTAGTGCAATATATATGACAAGATACTTAAATGAAAAATTACAAACATAGAAACCATGGTGAGGAAAGAAGCTGGAATTTGGGAAATGAGAGTTCCTGAGCAGCCACATTCTGTATAAATATACAGAACGTATTAGATGCAACTTTAGCAAAAAAATGTGAATAACCATTATAGATTTAAAATGAAAAGAACAAGCATATAAAATTATAACATTGCGTGTTTATACCAGTTGTGAAAGGGAAAGCTTATTTCATCACATTTTAGACTGTAATGATAAATATGATTATAACAGACTATTTGTGATTTAAGAGGCAACCATAAAAAGAAAGGAAATTATACAAGAAAAATGTTAGAAGTTCTAAGATTATGTAAAGTAAAACTTTGGGACTAAAATTCATGGACTTACAAAAAGAGTATGTACAGAACTGTAAAATTATTTTATAGCATCAGAAAAAGTTTAGTTACAGGAGAAGATGAGGCAGTTGAAACAGGATTTTCTTACCTTGCAGTATGGCTAGCAATAAAGGAAAAGAAGACTGTATTCTCACCATAATGTTCCATCACTGTTGATCATTTTCATTCTTCCTCAGCTAATTGGTTCAGATCTGACTCGGCCACTTTCTTAAATTCCAGGATCCGAATCTAGAGCTCCTCCCTTACCCATAATGCCCCTGACCACAACAAACCCTCAGATATCATTTGCTGCTATAATACATATACATAAACCTAAATATAAAACAATACTATAACAGGAAAGTGAAAGATGAAAGATCAGGAACTCAGACAGGAACTATGGTTCCTAACATTTCCATTAGGTCTCTCCCAAAGTCAAGGACAGGGGGAAGAAGGGATTGAAGTTGAGAAATAATGAAAATAGACAACACAGGCGAAACACTATGGCGAGTACTTAACTTCTTTATCTGATGTTATTTTCATTCGTTCCTCAACGAATAGGTCCGAGGTCCCCAGCTACAGTAACCTTGGGTGGCCCTCCTAGAAGGATGCTCCGGAGCACCGCGAAACCAAAGGCAGCTCTTTATCTGGAAATAACATCCAAATTTGTAATGAGCAATTAAGGTACGAGTATTAAAACTAAGTGGCAGCTGCACAAATCTCATCAATAGGGCTCTAGCCCACAAGGTTGCTGGCATAGACATTAACCTTGTTGAATGTGCTTTCAGTTGTTTTGGTAAGGTAATACCTTTCAAGGAATAAGCATAGGAAATGCAATCCATTACCAAATTTAGCCAGTGTAGTTTTAGAAACTGGTCTTCCCAATCTTTTACTAGAAATAGAGATGGAGGGGGAGGGGGAGAGGTTAACAACTAATCACTTTTTCCAAAATCCTTGGTCCTGTCAAGGTAAAAATTAATTTGCTTATACATATCAAATTTAGGGAAGAAATGTGGAAAACTGATGACCTGGTTAATACTGGTTTCAGATGCAACATTTGGTAGAAAAGAAAGATTTGTGGGTAAAGTAACTCTGTCCTTGTGAAACATCAAATACGGAGCTTCTGAAGACCATGCTTGGAGTTCAGATACTCATCTTGCATAAGTTATAGCTACCAGAAAGACAGTTTTCCAAGAAAGCTCTACTTTAGCTGATGGTTCGAAGGGAGAAAGTACTAAGGTATGCAAAACCACAGTGAGGTCCCAAGGTGGAGTAAGGTCCTTTACTGGAGGTGTAGATAGGTACCCCTAGGAAAGGCCTTACACATAACTGTCCTCCTTAAGCATCATCCAAATTATCTCCAATGTGATGGTTTGAGATGGCCAATTGAACCTTGACAGTGGAAAAACTTGCTCCATTCTGAAAATCTGAGACAAGGAAATCTATAATAGCTGGAAGCTAGCAGTAAAGGGATCCAAGTCTCCCTGATGAGGCCAAAAGGAAAACCCTTTCAAATTTACTTTTGTAAATTTTCCTCGAATGTTTCCAAGAAGAGACTAGGATTTTTCAAACTGGAGAGGAAAGCCTAGAATGTCTAGCCATCACTGCAATTGGAGAAACCATGTGGTCAACTTAAGGTCTATAATATCCATGTGAACTTACCTGACGGGGGAGACAAGAGATCTGGATCGAGATTCAGCACACAAGGACGACGTACTAAATGAGACCAAAGTAAGAGGTACCACACTTGTAGAGGCCAGAAGGGAGCAATAAGGATTACTGTGCTCTTCAACCGAAGTGCTTTCTGAAGAAACTTGGGGATGAGAGGCAGGGGACGGATAAGCATAAAGTACACCAGAGGGCCAAATATGGACTACAGCATCTCTGTGACTGTCCCCGAGGTAGGATAAAGGCAAAAGGGCCTCCTGCATTTTTTTTTTTTTAAGGGAGATGCAAATGGGTCTCAGCAAGATTGACACCATTTGTGGAAGATCAAGTTTGCCACGGATTGGTTGAGACACAGCTCATGAGGACAGTCCTGCCGAGTTTGTCCTCGAGAATGTTGCGTTTCCCCAGTATGTGCGTTGCTACATGCGGTTGGATGAGACTTTCCACTGACATGCTCTCATTGCTTCTCAACACAGGGGACATGATTTGGTTCACCTCTTTGTTGATGTACCATACTACTGATGAGTTGTCAATTTATACTGCAGTAGTCCCTAGAAGGAGAAAGCTCTGGAAGGCATACAACACTAGAAGCACCGCTCTCATCTCTAGGATAATGATGTATAAATTGGTCTCTTGTGGGGACCATGTGCCTCATGCTGTCCGTCCCAAGTAATGCCGCCCACCTCAACTGGAAGCGTCCATTGTCAATGTGGCACTGGGGGGGGGGGGGATATATGGACGACCTTGATCCATCTCCTCACAGTAGCTTACCCAAAGAAGAGACTTTCTGCAAACTTGAAACAATTTTATTGGGTGATTCAAGGTTTAACAATGAAAGACCATTGCACCACCAGGGTCCAGTAAAGAATTCTCATGTGTGAGCGAGCAGTGGGAATTGAGATTGTGACATGTCCCTACTCCGGTCCAGCAATCAAGGAGACTCAATCCTCACCAATGACTCTGGTGAGTGATGGTCACTAAGAGCAAAGATGGATTCACACAGTATTTTCAGATGCAGCTCTCTGCACCAAGTACAACTTCCCTTAACAGCACACAGGAAGCATGCTCCAGACCTAGGGCTGGACTCCTCTTCTCTCTAGAACCACACAAAACTCAACACTGGACACTCTGGAGCTCTGTGCCCCTGTTCCAGTAGCTAACACACACTTTTGGTTATTTGAGTTTAACATACACACCTGGAAAAAGCTAGCACAGATTTACTAGCGGTGTCCCCTTCTACCCAGACACTGAGGTAATCACGCTGTCACCAGTCAGCTACCCTAAAGGATCTTACGAAGGGTACCCAATTATACTGTGAAAAATTAATACTAATACAAATGGTAATGTGTAACCTAAGCAGGAAGGCTTTCAGGAATGGCCATAGTGTCACTAAAACAAGCATAACTACTCTCAAGATATTACAAGTATTCTCTAAATTAACAGCCACAATATAAAGGTATTAAAATATTTAATGATAAATAAAACAGAAACAGGATAATACAGAATACAATACAGAGTTTCAATCACAGAGATATAATTAATAGTTGGATAGTTTCTCACAGATGCAGAAAACAATACTAAACTATTCTCACTAAATGTCCCCGATTAAAAAAATACTGTTCCCCGACTACTCACTACAGCAAGACAAGCTGTGTGCGCTGTCTTAGCACAGCAAAAGCCAGATGTCTGTGTGGATATGAGAGAGAGATATCCTGTCAGAAAATCTTCCTGTCGGGTTCCAAGTGCTGCTGCAAGAGTTACAAAGGAAACAGATGCTGGTTAGCAGATGACATCTCTGATCACCTGACTCTGGTACAACATACATACAGAGCTTTGCTAAGACCTGTAGCAGCATCTGAAAGCTATAACACAATTTCCAACTTTCCAGCCTTCCAGGGCTCTCTGATAAACATACACATTTACAACAATAAAACAATACACATGCATACATCTTTCTGTTCAACAGGACCTACTGTTGATGCATTTTTAACTCTACAAATATATTAACTTTAACATCTGTACAAATCAGTGTGATGGTCAAAAAGCATTAAAATCTTTACAAAACTCCAGCAAGCAAAACTGGCCTATGTACACATTTACTGCCATACTCTCCCTGGCTCAGATAGTACTAACCCATAACATATCACAGCCATCGACCCTAGAGCTTTTAGGATCAGATCTGCAAGAGGAGAAGAAATGCAATCTGTCTGATGTGCGTCTTTAATTTAAGAACTTGTTTTGAGGCAGAGGAGCTAAACAACTGACTGTTGAAGTGAGTCCCTATAAAATCTACAATTTGAACTGGGTGAAGATGAGATTTATGCAAGAAGATGACTATTCCCAGCGTAAGTGAAAGCTTAAGCAAATAATCTAGTTTTTTTACTAGCCGATGCCTTGTTGGTGCAGTGAGGAGTCAGTCATCTAAAATAGGGAAAAACACTGAATCCAAGCAGTCTCAGGTGAGCTACTACCACTACTATGCATTTGGTTAACACCCTGGGGGTTGTGGCGAGACCTAAGGGCAGGGCTCAGAACTGATAATGGGCTGGTTCCCAGCCAGAAGCATAGACCATTTTGAAATCACCTGTTCGTTTTGATCCAATAGCACAGATCTTTAAGACTGACTGAGCGCATCCAGTTATCCTTCTGAAAAAGCAGAATGGACTGAACCGTGACCATACAGAATCTGAAATTTTTTTACAAACTAGTTCAATGACTTAGATCAGAGATATGTCTCAGATCCCCCATTTTTTTTTTTTTTTTTTTTTTTTTTTTTTTACACTGAAAAGAAGCTTGAATAAATTGCAGATCCTGTTTGGTCCGGTGGAACCCCTTGGGGGACTCTTGTCTAGCAACTTTGTGATCTCTTGAGCTACCTCCCCACGATTGGATGGATCATAGAGGAGAATTTTCCTTGTTTTACTGGAATTTGTAAAAAGGCAATGAAATATCCTCTGGATGTCATCCTTTGCACCCTAAGGTCATTTCTGATGGCTGGCCTGGTGTTTTAGTGCAAGGATAAGAACCCCCCCCCCCCCGACTGCCTCCAGGCAGGGAGGGTCGGGCAACCTTTTGGAAAGCTGGAAGGATCTGTCTGAATCTAGAGATCCTTGGCTCTGTGGACCCCCTCTGCCACGTAAGCGACATGTACCACTGTAGTTCTTTACCCCTCTGCCCTGGGGGAAAATTCCCCATGTGATTCTTGGAAAAGACTTTTGAAATTTCTTTAACCACATTTTCTTACTGCCACATTGGTTCCTAGAAAAAAGGGTTTCTGTGGTTTAGAAAAGCAGTTCCAATGGCAGACAACATCATTGCATCCTGTTCACTGCAGGAGAGCACCTTTTACCGTTGGGCCAAACAAAGATGATCATCAAAGAAAGCAGTGATGAATTACACCTTCGAACACCAGGAGAATCCAGGACCTCAAACATCTACCATAGGCTAAAAGCCCCATCACTCTACTCAGTTTCATACAGACACCTCAGAGGTGACCTCTGTCTGGCATACAAGGCGATCAAGGACTTCACCTTGATGGGACTGGTGCATATGCACAAGTCAAGCTCTAGTCGAGTAACTCACACGCGTGGCCTCAACCTGGTCTGCGACATCAACAGGACTTGTTGGCGGGACAGATGTGTGTTCCAGAGACTCACCCCATCTATGGAATAGACTTCCTCTCCATGTCAGAGTACCTCTTTACCCCTTTTTAAGCGCAACCTGGATAACTGGATGGGACTCAAAAAATACACCCCTGGGATTTCACCCGTGCCCCTGCTGGAGAGGGGGTTGGGTGCTGACTTGGCTAAACTCTTGGCTAGGTTTGTAAGGGCCACAGGACCAATACCCTATTAGTCTCCGATGACCCTATGAAAAGGTCCACAAAAATCGCACAATCATATCCAGGTATGACTCCTTATAGATATACCTGAACCAGTCACCCTCAAGGTGCCTTCTGTGGCATGCAAGATCAACCTCAGATGCATTTGTAATCAATTGCAGAGTGGCCTCTCGCGATGAAAAGGACCTTTGTTCCTCTGCAGACATGAACCCCGAGACAGAATTAGACAGTTACTCCATCAAGTCTCTCTGTAATCTGGTGAAATGTGCCAGGTACTTCAGTAATCAGAGCAAATGTTGCCGACAGTCACTTCCCAAACCTGTCCAAAGCCCCAGACTCTCTGCTAGGGGGATTGACAGTGGAGCTTTGTTCGGCAAGCTCCTTTTTGGGGAACTGCTTCACAACCATGGCATCTAAAGGAATTCCTTTAGTCTGGTACTATCACAGCAGGGGTGCTTAAGATTTTGTCGGGGCATTTTGGAATAGGCTCCATCGAGTCTGGTTCCTTCCATACCCTGCAAGAGACAAGATCTTTAAAGCTCATCCATACGGGGGTTAACCCAAGATGTACACGAGCCAAACCAGAAGGCTTCCAGGAACAAAGATTCCTCCTGGGAAGGGGTTTGGGAAGACCAACCACCTTTTTGGCAAAGAATCTCCAAGATGTCTCCAAATGATACATATTCAGGTGGAGATCTAGGGGACCCTTCCCACTCATCAAAATCAAGGTCATCTGTGAGGTATTCCTGTGCGGAATCCAAGTACCTCCTCTTGCACGTCCTCTTCAGAGGGACCTCCACAGTGGGATGTTCCACTTCAGAGGGACCTAAACAGTGGGATGTTCAAGGAAGTATCTGAAGAGATGGGGAGATCCCTGGACGGAAATGACTGGAAGGTCCTCTGGACTGGCTGTCCCAGTGGTCAAGGATGCGAGGACTCAAGACACAGGATCCAAAGGGAAGAGTAAGGGATGGATGCAAAGAAGGGAGAGTCAACACTACTCCTGGTGGAGAGAAGTCTTCTCCATCACCTCAAAAGCAGAAGAGCACAAAGAGGCAGAGGACAATCCCACTGGAGCAGTCTCTCCCAGAGTAAACAACCCCGAGCCCCCCACTCCGATGGATGAGTCGGAACCAAGCTATCAAGTGTCAAAGCTCCAAGAAGTGACAGCTCAGAACACTTCACTGTCAAAGTCAACCACCTCAGAAAAGACTCCGATGCTTCAGCTCAAAGAGCCATGTTCCAACAGTGTCTGACCCAACTGGGTCAGAGAAGTAGCTGGAGTAGAGGATGAAATTAACTTTGGATCTGACATTTGGACTACAGGTGGTCGGATCTGAGCGGGAGAGATTACAGGCTGAAAAAAAAAAGGCTGGTGGCTCATAGATCTGATGGGAGGCTGAAGTGGCAAAACCCCATCTGGATCAGTGTACTGAGGAATTTCCTCCTCATCCTATCCACCTCCACTTCCGACAGACTATGGGAAGACCTAACTGAAGAGGATGTGGAAGGTGGCCTTGAGGACTTGCGTTTCCTGCAAAAAGGGGGACCTCATTCTCTGAGGCACCAGCTCCAGAGAGAACCTGGGAGCACTGGGCATTGGAGATGAACAATCGACTGTGCTGGATCCGAAGGTTTTGCATCTGAGAGTTTAGGAACTTTGGAGGTTCTACAGTAGATGCAGGCTGCAGATACAGGGCAGAACATTTAAGGTGCTACCTGGGCTCCTTAGATTTCTGGAAGGAGGACTGAGCCCCTGAATATGAAGCAGGAAAGAGGCCTTTCAAAATTAGCTTATTCCTCCTGCTAATTCCTCTAGCATTAAAAGCCACACATATGAAACAGGTGTCCAGATGTGATGGGCCCAAACAATAAACACACTTCCTGTGGACATCAGAATTGGGGATCTTATACCCACAGGAAGTGCATTTTTTTTTAAATATAGTTGATCAGCCATACTGGAAAAAACACAAGTCTAAAATAGAAAGACATTTTTTGTTTTGAGAAACAGATAAGAAATAAAACCATCAATGATGGTATTAAGAGAAAAAAGAAACAAAGTACAGCAGGAGGAAGGAAAAGAATACACTACCAACAATGGCAGTACAAAAAATTCTGAAAACTCTGAGAAGGTTATAGAAGGTAAAGGGATTTATTAACTATTAAGTAGAACTAATGAAAGGAAAAAAAAAATGCAAACTTTCACTCATAACACCCAAAAGCAGCTCAAGGATCACAATACTGATGGTCTTGAAGAGTGGTAAACGAGATCCAAGGGTTTGTTGTGGTCAGGGTGATTATGGGCAAGGGAGGAGCTCAAGATTTGGATCCTGGAACCTTTAGAAAATGGCCGAGTCGGATCGGAGGATGGATCCAAACGTATTTGCTCAGGAACTAAAGAAAATGACATCAGATCAAGGAATATATAAAATAGGCCAAGGAATAAAAGGATCAATTAGATAGCATGGAATGAGGAAAGAGATTTATAATACAGTTACATAAAGATATTACTAGGAAATCATTTTATAAAAACTGGTCTGAATGTAGAGAATATTTAAGGAAAATACAAAAATCTTTTTTATGGTGGCAATATGACGCGAGAAAAAATATAAAAAACTATGCATTGGAAGATTTAGACCAGGAGGGAAAGCAATTAAGAAAAACAATTATATGGAAGAACACAAGAAAAAATACAAGAATTGTTTAAGCAACGATATTTTTTTACAAGGAAAAAGTAGTATCGTGTTACTTAAGCAGATTAGTAAACGAAGATGATAATGCAATGAGAAAAAAATGTAAACAGAAAGAATTCGGGAAAAGATTATGAATAGTGTAGTACAACATGAAGAAATGTTTAAAGAAAACGGGTACGGAAGAAAACATGGTAAGTTAAAAAATAAATAAAAAATTAAAGAAAAACGAGTTGGGAAAAGTCCATTTCTTTATAAGAGCTAGATAAAGTATTAAGACAAGTAAATAGAGATTTGGCTGCAGGATCAAATGGACTAGGGTATGAAATATATAAATAAATATGTAAGGGACTGGCAAAATTTTTTTTTTTTTTTTTTTTAAAGATTATGAATGAATGGTTAAATTAAGGTTGTGTATAAATTAAGTAGTAGAACACAAATTCACATGAAAGGAAAACAGAAAAACTGGAGACTCATAGCACAGAATAATAATTATAGGATTGTTATGAAAACAGACAATATTTAAAACTAAACTGCAAAATATTATGGAAAAAGTGTATATAATAAAGAGAATGGGTTCTCAAGAGTTACTAAGTGACAGAGAAATTGTGGACGATATGAATAGGAGAAGCAAAAGTTAGGACAGGAGACCTTAAGGCATTTGATAAAACTGGACATTTCATTTAGTGAATAATGAAAGAATATTGGTGAGAAAGTTAAGAAATTATATATGGCAGCATACAATAGCAGGTTCACTGGGGTTTACCAAGTTAATCGCCCTAAGGCCCTTTCAAGCCTAGCCATGTTATTACTCGTCCCTCTACACTTAGACTAGCAGAAGGGTAGTTTGTTTAAGATGCTTTATTATATACAAACATAGCAGGATGGATTGTAGCATAAACAAACCGTTTAACAGACACAGCTTACACACATGCAAGCTTACATCTCAACAGTTAAGTACAAAATGACACTGTCCCTGCACACGCTCAGTAATCAATACACTTTAAGTAACCTCCTGTGGGCATGTACAAAGAGATACGTACACTGATCTACATCCTCCCTTTTAAAGAAACGATTGTCCTTTATCAAAATAAGATTACAGTTAGGCATGCATCAATATAGGACCTTTAGAAAAATAAACAATGCCAAATTTATTCATATTGTTATGTCCAAGTTGCTGTATATCTGGAACATAGTCTTGACACTCAACCAGATCTTGTGACATAACCATCAGGACTGGACTTGGCAACAGGGACAGGTTTCAGTGAACAGCTCATCTTGGGATTCTTCACAGGAATGGGGATACTCTCTGCAAACTTCCACTGGAACTAGAACACCAGACAACTCCCTGAGATGCACTCGCTCTCACAGGCTATGTGCTGTGGTACACGCTCGGACACCGGTAACAAATGCTTCCGAGTCTGCCTAAAAACTACTCCTTGTGATACCACAACGTACAATCTCACTTCTGGGCAGACATTCTTCATGACTCCAATCTGATAACCTTTGGACGTTTGCATCCTTACCACTTCTTGTAATGGATTGAGCGGTTTTGCTGGTCTTATAGTAGGACATCTGGGTTAAGCATTTCAACAGATTGGCTTTCACTGACCTGTTCTTGACACATGGAACCAACAATTGACCACTGATTGGCAATGTGGTCCAGGTTTGTCTGGACAGGTGAACCAAGACGTTTATCACCAGGAATATTTCTGAAATTCAAGAAATACAGGGAAATGTCACTATTGTCTCGTTTTGGACTTCTCTAGTAAACGTTTTGCACTTTGGACTGCTCGTACTGCCAAACCGTTTGACTGCTGATACTCTGGGCTACTCGTTACATGAGTAAAGTCTCTCTTCGGCAAATGTTTTTAACTGTTGGCTTGTAAACTGTGTGCCACTGTCAGAAATAACTGTGCTGGGTCGTACATGGAAATCGGTACATCTGGTTCAGCTTTAGTGCTTCCGCTGATGTAGCTTTGTACTATTACACACTGAACAAAATGAAAGTACTCTCAATATCTTGTCACACAGAAGGCCAAAATACTAATCCTCTCACCCTTCCTTTGGTAGAGTCTGCGCTCCTGGGTGACTACGATGTAAAATAGTAATTTACTCTGGTTGGAAAGACTTGGGAACAATTACTTCAGGACCTTTCACAATGATACCGCAAGTCAGACAAAATCTCATCCATGTATGGAAAATAAAGGCTGCACTTCTGGAAGTAAACCAGATTGCTTTGACGGCCATCTTGCTCTGAGAAAGTAGTTGAGCATTTGTAAAGCTGATCTGCTGTGTGACTTCTCAGCTCAAGACATTTGGAAGAACAATTTCTCACTTCCATGATTTCAAAATCAAATTGCTCATTGCCATGTTGTTCAGTGGTACTTCTGGGCGATCTGGATAATACATCAGTAAGATGAAGTCGTCTGCCTTTCCTGTACACAGGATGGAAATTGTACTTTTGCAATCTCTACATCATGCATTGTAATCTGGCTGGGGCTGTGTGTACAGGCTCTCAAGTGTCTAGAGGTTGATGACCCGTTTCAATCTTGATAGGTTTACCATACACATAATCCTGGAACTTGGAACATGCAAACAATTGCCAAAGCCCTCTCTCTACCTGAGCCTACTGCATTGGGTGAGACTTCTGGATGCATAAGCAACAGGTTGACCCTCTTGTAAAATGACTGCACCAAGTCCAGATTTCGAAACATCACATGGAAAACTAACTGGCTTGTGTACATCATAGTATCTGAAAGTAGGTGGACTGGCAGTTCTCGGTTTCAGGACATCATAGGTTCTCTGGTGCTGTTCTAACAAAGACGCATCTTTAAGTGTTGGCTCTCCTAGTGGTACAGACATTTGACTCAAGTCTGGAATGAACTTACCTAGGTTGTTAATCATACCAAGAAAACGTTGCAGGGCTTGAACTTTGTCTGGAGCTGGCATCTCAAGAATGTCTATTTGCTTAGAAGGGTTTGGTTATAAGCTTGAACTGGTGAATAAATGACCAACATTAAGTGACTTCTCATAGCCTGAATTTGCATTTCTGTGGATAAAGCGTAAGATTCGCTTGATATGTCCTTTCCAGAACTTTTCTGAGGTTTCGGTCACGCTCAGCTTCACCATTACCTCCTACCAGTATGTCTACTATAATAGCACAAGGATACACAGAAACAATTTGCTCCACTGCATGTTTAAACACTTCATTTGCAGAATTTATCCCAAATGGCATTCTCAGAAATCTGTACTTTCCAAACAGAGTACTGAAAGCAGTGAGCAACGAGGATTTATTGTCAAGCTGAATTTGCCAAAATGAACTCTGCTTGTAAGATAGAAAAAACTGACATTTGAGCATCCAAGACAGAAAAAACTGACATTTGGGATTATGGCTGTGACCAACTTCAACTGTGCGCATTGGATGATGAGATCTTTTCAGTGCCTTGTTCAAATTTCGTGGGTCAATACACATATTCTGATGTCATCTGAGCTTTTCTTAATGAGCTACCACCATGGAAGATACCCACTCAGTTGGTTTTGTGACTGGAAAAAATCACACCTTGTCGCACCATTTACCTAGTTCAGCTTTGACTCTGGTCTGCACAGCTATTGTAACTTTTCTGGCTGGCCTGATAAGTGGACTGATCTCTTGGTCTAACTTCATGCAGTACACAACTAGAAGCTTGCCTTCGAAATCAGAATAGGTAGAAAAAATAAACTGGGCAAAATTAGAGTAATGGTCTTTTAAGCCAACATGGTGAACTTCCTTAATTCAAAGCAATCCCATTTTCAAAATGTTTCCAAGGCGTAATAGTAACTGGACATGCCTCGACCAAATAAAATAAGTTGTAACTTCTACCTGAAGAGTAACATGAAACCATTACTGAGAATTCAATTTGAATCTCTTCACCACCATATTCAACAAGCTTAGCACACTTTGCCAAATCAAGCCTTTCAACAGCACTTAATCTAGTAAATGTTTCAGCAGACATAACATTGCACTTTGAGCCAGTATCAGCTTTGAGCTCTATGGGCTTTCCAATTTTCTGAACAGTACAAAATACTTCATTCTTGGCCCATTAATTTACTGCACCGACTGTTTCACTAAGCACTGACACAATATCAACATAAAAAGTAGGGTCACAGCTTTCTAATTGATCAATTATTCTGACACAATATCAACATAAAAAGTAGGGTCACAGCTTTCTAATTGCTCAATTATTTTCTTAAAATTAACCCTTTTAACAAAGGAGAGCACAAAATCTTTTGAAATTATTCAATTTATTAAATTTGTGGCATTGCTGACCAAAAGCTACACCCTCTTCTCTCTCAGATTCATGACTGTTACCACAATTATGACAGCTGGCAATTAAATTTGGTTGGGGCCCATGCTTTGAGTTTGCTGACTCACTCTTGTGCTTCACTGAGGCTCTGCAAACTCTGGAACTTGCTAGAAAACTCTGTGGTTTACCAGTGGGTGTGCAACAGAATAAAGTTGCTACCATGTGTCTGGGCCTGCTTCTTTTAACCACGTGCTGCATACTATCTATGGGAGCTTTGCTGTAGTAACTGCTAAAGTTGTTCCCATTTGTAACCATGTTTATGTGCTTTTCTGTGAGCTCATATCTGACAAATCTCAATGGCCTTATTCAAAGTTAGATCAGTCACAACGCAAAATCTCTCACAGCATCATCTTTAACACCATAGACAAGTGCCCTTTATTAACTTAATTCTTAAAATTTCCAAATCTGCATGTTTTAGCTTCATTTCTCAGTTCAGTTAGATATGCTACCTAAATTTCACTAGGCTTTTGATCCCCTGTGTAAAATAATTGCCTTTCCATTGTAAAGTTGGTCTGGGGGTTGCACAGTTCTCTAAATTTATGTTTTAAGCACTCTGGGTCCTCCCTTGACTCAGCCTGTACAACAATATGATGGTTTTCCTCCTCTCCAGCATAGACAGCAGGTGCATACACAAATGAAGTTCCCTTTCAATAGCTTCTGACCCAGCTAAATTAGCAGAATAAATGCCTTTGTATGGTTGTCTATCACAAAATGCAACCTGTATGAAAATGTCACACTTGCTCAAATACACTCCAGTTCTCAGCAATAGTCAAACACTAGTGGTGATGGTTTTCAAAATCCATCTGCTATGCCAACAAATAGTAAAACACAATGCAACCCAGGTCCACTTGCAATTATACAAACATGCACACAGAGCCAGTACTTGTAATAACATTCAAATGCATAATAAACTCCTTGAAATACTACACTTTGTGAAATATGCTCTGAAATGGCTGTATTTGCGAAATAACTTTACTGTAACACTACACATACATGCGAACACTTAACTCACCAACATGGGGGAAGTGTATTAAGTTTAGGAAGACATTTCAACCACTTGTGGTGGTGCAAAATACCTGTTCCAGGGCATTTGTATTGACAAAGTCAGGAACCTCTGGGCGCCCATGTTTGTGCTCGTGTCGCCCAGTCGATGAAAGGACAGTTGAAATCTCCCATAACCAAGGTGTTTGGCTGTATGGTGAGCGACTCAAGTAGGTCCAGGTAGGTGATATGTTTCTCTTGGCTCATGCCGGAGGGATAGATTCTGAGATTTCCCATACTCTGGAACAAACTACCTATCTATATCAAACAAAGCTCCTCATTAGCACTCAAGAAAAATCTTGATTGGATGGGAGATAGGAAATTCACCCTGGGGATCACTTCTGTGGCTCTGCTCGACAGGGGCACAAGAAAATAATTTTCTTGCATGGCAAAATCCAGGGTACTGTTTGCCTAGGATTATATAGGCCCTAGGGCCAATAGCTTGGTACCTACCTATGATGGGGGACCTACAGCTAACAAAGCTGTAGTAGGATATTTTGCCTATAGTTAGTTGGACCTTAAGTATCTCAAGAGAATCATACTTCTCAACCAGTCTCAAGGTGTACTTAGCTTTAATGAAGACTGATACACCTCTGCCTTTCGTTCTTTCACGCTCATTCTTGTTTTGGAGTCTGAAGTGTGAAAGGCATTGTAGCCTTACACGGATGGGGTGCTCTCCACAGCCCTGAACCTTGCATCAGTGAGACTGTACAGATGTCAGCATTTCCAGGGAGTACAGCTTCCTGTTTAGGCTTCTAGCATTAAGCAGCACAACCTTGAGTTTGTCTCAAGTGGATTTTGTTAAGCAATGTCAAAAATTTTAACGTAACAAAGGCACTATGGGGGAGGCAAGAGCCTTTGCCAGTACCCAAAAGCCTAGAGGAGACAGGTGCAGGCAATCTCTACTGAAACAGTGTGGTCTGTTGACCATGTCTTCCCAGGCTGACAGATACTGGATGCCCCTGGATTGACACCAGAAGCTAAGCCAATTGTTTAATTTAATCTTTTTGTCTACACTGTGGCATCATCCTGGGTGAAGGCAGAATACTAGTTAGGTCTAGGGTCATACCTGCCTGGGACTGTGTTTATAGTCAGGTCTCTCTTCATATAGTCCAGAGAAGTACAGTCTCATGCCATTCACCACAACATGTACTATAACAGTCATAATGGTACTTGTTGATGAGTAACTTCAGGGCATGCATGATTTGACGGATCTTGGCACCTGACAGGCAGCTGACCATCTCCTTATCTAGCCTGGAGAGGGGGACATGTGTGTGTCTCTACTGAATCGCCTATGACAAAGGCATTTGGTTTTCAGGCATTTTGCCTTGGGGGCTTATCTGCAGAGACACAGGTATGTTGTAGCAGTCGTGTATAGGCATAGCATGAGCAGCAGCCTCCAAGCAGTTGACCTGGGTTCAACATGCAAGCAATCTGCAAATTTAGGGGTTGGTTGGGGGGGGGGTGGCCTAATGGTTTGGTTTTACAAACACAAACACACAGGGCAGGTTGAGTCACAAGGGAATATGGCTAATAGCTTAAAATGGCTGCATGAGGCAGTTAGCTTAGTACTAACCTATGAACCTATGAACCTATGAACCTATGTGCATTATTTGCAGTGGTCTCTATTAGTGTTTTAATGTGTACAAGTGGTTTGCGCTTAGAGGTCTCTGATCTTTTGATAGGCTTCTAGTGAGTACCTCCACATGAATGGGGGTTGTGTGCCCTGCCCTACCTTGTGAGAGCGGTGTGCTCACTGTCAATCAGTTTGATGTCCTGTTTGCTGTTACAGGACAGGACTGTATATCACACGCATGTCCCCTGCATATAGCATAGGGCATAAAGGTGTCATCAGGACATACCATCCTCCGAACCGGCAGCCCCAGTAGGGACACCAATCCAAGGAAAAAGAGGTAACCAGTACATCCAGGAGAGAGGGGGGAAAAAAAACTGGTAAGGATGGAGGGAATGAATACTGCAATAGTGAAGAGAATGACATCTTACACAACTGTACTATGTCCTTTCATTTCACTGTTGCAGTATTCCTAATAGGGAGAGTGCAAAAGTTCAAGAAGAGAGAGAAAAAGGAGGATGGACCAGCAGAGCTTGCCAGGAACCCATGAAGAAGTGCCCTAACAAAGCCAGCTCTAGAAATCACATCCAACTTTACTGCTTGGTAAATGTATGCACAAGAAACCAAGTAGCTGCCATAAAAAGAGTTGGCATCCAAAACCCTTGAAAAAAAGCACCAGAAGCAGCAGCCACAGCCCTAGTAGAATGAGCCTTAACAGAAGAAAAAAGGCTTGTGCCACGGAAGCTATAACAAATAAAAAAAATGGCTTTAGAAATCAAAGAAGAAATAGATTGCTTGGAACCAGCCAAACATAAGGATATAGGGTGAAAAGAAAAAAAAAAAAAAAAAAAGAGCTAAACAGATTTACAAAAAGTCTTATTCAACTAAAATCTGAGCTGTATGCACATCCAAGGTATACAGCATCTTGTTGCTAGCAGATTACGGAGAAGGGAAAAATTAATAAACTGATTAAGAGACTACTCATTCACCACTTTGGGCATAAAACAATTACTGTGGTTTGGTGTTCTCACTGTAGTCAGGAAGGTCCAGAGTTCAATGCTTGGCAGCTTTGTCATTTTCCCTCTGCACCACATGCTCCAGTGACCTCAACCTCATTATCACAATCAGAATGTGCTGGAGGGACAGGTACATAACCCAGAGACTGCCCTTGCTATGGAATAGACTTCCCATACATGTCAACAGAGCACCTCACTAGCCCTCTTCAAGAGAGACCTTGATGAGTGGATGGGAAATAGAAAATTCACCCCGGGGATCACTCCAGTGGCTCTACTCGACAGAGGTACTGGGAACTAAGGTCAGGTGGCACGATGTCAGGGTAATCCTATAGGCTAGGTTTATAAATGCTCCAGGGACATTAGCCTAGTACACACCTATGAACCTAAAAGGGACACCTTGTTCTTATGAGGACAAGTCATAAGGACTTGAAGCTCAGACACCCATCTAGTAGAAATACGGGCTAACGAAAGCACAGCCTTCCAAGAACAGTGCTTTAAGGAAGCTGAAGATGCAGGCTCAAAAGGAACTTGGGTCAATTTTACTAAATAAAATTAAGACTCAAGGAGGAGGGGTAGGCTTCCTGGGAGGTCTAATATGAAGGATACCTTTAAGAAACTGTTTAGCCTCAAAATCAAGGAACTTATAAAAGCAGAGAAGCAGATAGCTGTTAAGTGGGCCTTAACAGAAAAATAAACCAACCCAGCATTCAGCAGTTCACACAGATAATGTAGAACCAAAAGAACGTCCATGAGAACTGGATCCAGGTCATGAGAAAGATACTAAACAGAAAACCTCTTCCATTTGGATAAATAAGGCTTCCTGGCCTCCTGCAGGCCCCCCTAAGCACATTCTCAGAAAAAAAGGTGTCTGTAGGGAATCAAAATCCTATCACCCACAGTGTCAGCTGAAGAGTGGACAGGTGAGGATGGATGAGAGATTCCCTTGTCTTGTGCGTGGGAATCCACCCTGTGAGGCAACTTGTGATGACTGCCCTTAGCTAAATGCAGAAAAGGGGATCAATGCTGTCTGGGCCAAAAGGCAGTCACCAGCAAGATTTTGGGAGCAACCTGTTGTATTTTGAATAGGACTTATGGAATGAGGGAAAGGGGAGGAAAGGCATAAAGGAACCTCCCCTTCCAAGAAAAAGGAGGCGTCCACCTTCCAGACCAAAACACCTGGGACTCTGGCACAAAAAAAGAAGTTGCCTACTCAGAGGGAAGGCAAACAGATCTATTGGAGGAGTACCCTATTGGTGGGCAATGTTCAGAAATGCATCCCTGTGAAGCATGCAATTCTGGGATTGTGTTATGGACCTGCTCAGAGAGAGACTGCCATAATGTTCTGACGTGAGGGAAAATAAACTGAGTCACATGGTACTGGATAGCCAGTTCCTACACTAGAAGAGCCAACAGGCAGAGGAGGGAATCTCTCATCCCCCCTTGTTTGTTAACATACCACAATACTGTGGTACTCTCTGTAAACAACCTTGCGAGCCCCTGGGGAGAACAGAAGGTGAAAAGCTGGAAAAGCCACCTGAAGAGCTCATCTCGACATTGATGTGGTCTTTCCTTAGAGGCGACCAAGGACCCTGCACCTTTAGAGAGCCAAAAGGCACTGCCCAACTCATATCTGAAAGGTGAGTGAACAACTCCCGAGATGGAAGGGGGGGTTGAAAAAGAAAGCCCCGGACTAAGTCAACTGCTGAATCCACCACTGAAATTCCAGCTTGAGGCATGAAAGAAAAAACTAAGTCGTCCACGGGATGAGAATGCTGAAGCGAAACTGGCGTTAGAAACCACTGAAATTTTCTCATGAGAAATTTGACAAAAGGGAGCACAGGAATGGTGGAGGCCATAAAACGTAGAGCTCTCAGAAACTTCCTTGCTTTGATCAAGGCCACAGGAAGAAGGGAATGAAACAAAGAAATGAGAGTCAATGCTTGGGAACAGGCAGGGATGCCAGCATTGTAACAGTCTGGAACCTGCACTCCAGAAATGCAGTATCCTGTGAAGGAATCAGAAAGGACTTTTGGAAATGTATAGTGAACCCCAGTCTTTACAGAAGGGAAATCGCAAAGTTAAGATGCTGCAGTAGAATCTCTGAAAAGGATGCCTGAAGCAGATCATCATTTAAGTAGAAGACGACGTGTATCCCCCCTTAGCCTGCAAAATGCAATCATTAGTAGCGAGGAATTTGGTTAACACCCTTGGAGCAGTAGAAAGGCCAAAAAAGAACAGAAAAAAACAATAAGCAGAGAAACATGAAAACTTCCTGAAAAGGGGATGAATAGGAATGTGAAGGTAAGCATCCTTGAGGTCCAGACACACTAAAAAAAGCCTGAGGAAGCAGCAGAGGGAACGAAGTCTGAAAGAACTACACCCAAAAGGAAGGGACCTTCAGAAAGGTGTTCAAATGAGAAAGGACTAGAATGGGTCCTCCAAGTACCCTCTTTCCTGGGAACCAAAAAAATTCTGTAGTTAAACCTCTTCCCCCTTCAAGAAATTGGAACTTCCTAAATAATTTCTTCAACTCAAAAGATCCTGAAGTACCCTGGAAAGAAAGCAGACTGTTCCCCCTTTCAGGGGCTTTCCTCGGCCCCCCTCAGGAAGAGATTTCCAGAGAATGTAATATCTAGACAGATAATGGAAAGAAGCCAGAAATCCTGAGTGATCTTTAACCAAACTGGGAGAGAGAGGGAAATACAAAGAGAAACAGGAATGTGGTTGAGAACAGGTTAGTCAGACACCACCTGGTTTGTCAAGAAAAGGTGATGCTTCTGGGTACCTTTAGCAGGAGAAGTCCTTTTAATCCTACATTACCCTTGGGAGGAGGGCGAAATTGCCTATGCACAAGGCCGGCTTTAGGGTAATTTCTTTGAAACTTAGGCACAGGAGAAACACAAATATGTTTAAGTTCCCACAAGGCCTTGCCCCTATCCTTAAAGACTTCAACAAATCAGCAGCAGCACCAAATAAAAGTGTTTGTTATCCAGAGAAGCATCCATCAACTTAGCCTTAATATCACGCAAAAGTTGAAGCCTAAGCCAGGAATATCTCACAGAGCCAAAAGCAGCAGCTTTGGAAGAAGCATTTGCTCCATCCTTCCCATAGTCTTGACTTTTCAGCTTTGTAAAGGGCAGTAACTGAAATGACTTGTCAGATGGCACAGACATCACAGAGGGGTCAGCTGAAGGACATCTATAAAGGAATTTCCAATCCTCAGACAGCCTGTAAAACCAGTTTTCTTTGGAGGCAGGGGGCTGGAAATCTGCAGCTCACAGTACAAAAGGCATCCAAGTAGGCAGTCAAAACAACAGGGTCAGCAGAAGGTCTGGGAGAGTTCATTTGCAGAAGCTAGTAATACCTCTTCTACACCTCAGAAACCCGAGCACACATCCATTGAAAAAAATTCCATCAATTGTGCCCCCAAAGGAATCAAAAGGAGTGCCAGGACTAGTAGACGCCACTTCCTCAGAATAGCATAAGGGGAATGTATCTGGGATGAATAAGCAAGGGATTCCTCATCTGAATCCACCTCTTCCTCAGAGGAATCCTGCTCCCTACATCTTTCAGGAAGAGTTGAAGACCAAGATGGAGCACGAACACAAGCTCCTTGAGGAGGTTTCAAATCAAAAAGGCCATTAAACCCAGAGTGAAACTCTGCCATTCACTCCAGGGTCCTTAGCAGTAGGAAAAACATGCTTTGGTTTTTTTTTTTCTTTTTCAAAGGGACATCTACCCTGTAAAATTTAGTAAGTTCAGACATTGGACAAAATTCCACAGAAGTAGTCAGAACTTCCTCTCTAACCAGAATCTTAGGAATACCTCTAGGCCCTTCCTTAATGATCAGACACTGTTCCCCTTGAACATCCTAAGTGGATGTCTGTGAAGCGTCCAGAGACATGAGTGAGATCAGATCCATGCCGGTCTCCAAAGGTGTCACGGCAGAGGAATCCAACAGAAAAGCCAGGTGTGATCCTCAGGGCTTTCACTAGCCTCGGAAGAGACGTCCAGCAGAAGAATCAGGCAGACTTCTTGGCCACCTTCTTGAACGGCTGACCCTCAGAGCGGGAAGTTCCTAACAGTGTCTTTCACTAAAAGCTTAAGACGTTGGTTCTCTAAATACTAAGCCAACTATGGAGAGTCTTTGGGACGAATGCTTGAGGAATGGAACAGGATGTATGGGTATGAGAAGCACCCAAACAAAATAAGCACTGTTCGTGATGGTCTTTATTGGGGAAACTGTCTCGCACTGGCATTTACCGCTTTCTGGATGACATGAAACCCCACAAGCAACAAACAAAAGGAGAAAAAGATAACAGCAAAACCCCAAAAGGGCACTTACCTGAAACAGCTTGGTGTACCAGTAATGAAGCGAGCATTCAGACATATGAACAAATCATGGCATTTGGATTGGCGGTAAAGAAGTTCTAAGGATGGTACTTCCAGATGTCACCTTTATGCCCTACGCTATACGTTGAGAGCATACATGTGACATACGGCATACCTTAAAGCAACCTAAAGGCTTTGGTATATCGGCCAGCCGTCAGGTCGTCCTTGGCAAGGGATCCCTATTGTAAAGAATACTGCAACAGTGAAATGGAAAGACATCTACTGAACATATGTTTTTGAAATTATTATGGAGAAAACTATGTAAATTTTTTGAAGACATAAAAGAAGTAGATAACAGGTATAAGAATAAAAAATGTTAAACAAATAAATTACTTTATGAAATATGGGTCACATGGAATGACAAATGTAATTATGTTTAATGGGAAATGTATTTTAGCAACAATGTTTAGTCAACTCAGATATAGATGAAAATTTTGTATGACTACAAAAAAATATGAATTTAAATGTGTACATTTGTAAATATGTTGTAAAAAAAGTTTCTAAAGGACTCCTACTCTTTTCAATAGGTGCCCTGGGATCGTTCACCTTAGCCACCATCAACTCAAGGTTAATGTCTCACCTAGAGAAAATCATATACAGGAGTGTAGCACCCCACTTATGCAGCAACTGCTTATTCACAAATGATATCAGGTTTAATAATGTTCAGGAAAACTAGGTATGAGAGGAAACTTTACCACTCTCTTCCTCACTCTATTCTTGAGTACTGAGGGTTAACTATACACAGATAACTAGCTAATCATTTGGTTCAACATCCATAAATTTTAACTGTTCCAAAAAACAAAAAGTTTATACATAACCTGTCACTTAGAATAACTATTGGTTCTGCTTTGAAATTAAGACAAATGACTTATTTAGTTGAACGGATTCAAGTACTTCAGGAATACTGAAAAAAAATGGGTAACAGGATGTTCTTCTCTAAGTTATGCAAGTCTAAAATAAAGTCTGTTGGAATGTAATAAAGTCAGTCTATATTTATACATATTATTGAAATACTAACAGTCTTTCTGTAAACTACAGTCAGTGCCTACAGTGTACTTTTCTGCATCTTTTAATATCAGTTCCAGATCTTTGTTTCCCTAATTCTTACTTTTTGTTGCCACAATGTGTTCTTGAAGTTTCTCGCTCTTATATTTGTCCCCATACTGTAAAATTTGTTTTGATTTCTTGAAGCATTCACTAATCATATTCACAAGCTTGAACGTTCAGACTTGCTAAGGATTTAAAAGGGCCTACTATGTTAGTATGTCAATACTTTATTAAAAGTTTTTTTTTTTTTTTTTGAAGATTCCTTGGAACACAACAGGGAGATGAGCCCTGACTGTGTACCAGAGGACTCTGTTACACTGCTGATACACTGGAAGGACCCAGGAAGAAGTTGGGAATGAGCAAGTGATGCCAGCTTGCTCAATAGCAGCATTAACATGGTGAGCTCCGCACTGCTAGGGTGCACCTCTTGAGACTAGTTACTCGTGCATAAAAGCACTCATGCACCTAAGGTAGCCACGGTGGAACTCATAAGGCTACATACAGCAAGGTGGCGATTATGGCATACTCTCCCAGCAGCAGAAAAACACTGCACAAGCATCATCAAGCTCCTCACTGGCCTAGACATGGTTCATATTGATCCCAGAGGATACAAAGACAGTTCTGGTAAACCAGTTAGACAGGAGTCAACTGCAAGGAGGCAAGGGAGAAAAAAAAATTTTCTTAGAAAAATATAACACAATTTGAATTTCAATTGTAGCAAACAGATGGCTTTCTAGACTGTACAGACAGAATAAAGAAATAAGTTATGTACTCACCATAACGTTCCATCTGAGTAGGTGGCTTCATTTGTCTGCAACCTTTGGGTCTTGGATCCGAGCCGGCAACTTATTATACAGCTATGAATCCGAGCTCCTAGCTCCTCCCCTCACCCATAATCCCCTGCCAACCCCAAATGACCTCAGATCAAGTTTGCCCTCCTACATATACCTGGAAAGGTATCCCAACAGGAAAAAGCAGGATAATACAAACAAAACTAACTCTTCTGAAGGTCAGGGGGAAGGAGGGGGGGATGGTTGCAGACAAATGAAGCCACCTACTCAGATGGAATGTTATGGTGAGTACATAACTTCTTAATCTGGAGTTGGGACTTCCATTTGTCAGCAACCTTTGGGACAGAGTCCCCAGCTACCTGACTCTTGGGCGGCCATCATGGAAGGATGTTCCGGAGCACCGCGGAGTCAAAGGATGCTCTCCCTCTGGAAATGACGTCCAGTTTCTAGTGGTTGATAAAGATATGAGATGAGGCCCAAGTGGCTGCCGAGCAAACATCATCCAAAGGAACTCTAGATCTAAAGGCAGCAGAAGTAGATATGGAGCGAGTGGAATGTGCACGGACTCCCTGAGGTGCGGGCCTCCCAGAAGCTTCATAAGCTAGAAGAATACATTGGGGAATCCAGCGTGATAAGGTGACCTTCGAAACGGCTTTACCCAAACTGAATTTGGCAAAGGAAATGGAAAAGCTGATTGGATTGTCTGTGACCAGCAGTCCTATGAATATAGAAACGCAGCTGCCTGTGCACATCTAAAGAATGCAGCTTATACTCTCCTTTATTTTGATAATTAGGAAAGAAAACTGGTAAGGTTGATGGACTGATTAGATATTGGTTTCTGAGGCCACCTTGGGTAGGAAGGAAGGAGGGATTGGTCCTGAGGTACACTTTATCCTGATGAAAAACCAAGTAAGGGGGTTTCACGGAAAGAGCTTGAAGTTCCGAAACTCTTTTCGCTGAAGTGATGGCTACCAGGAATGCTATTTTCCAAAACAGATATTTAAGCTCGGCCAAGGCAGCTGGTTCAATGGGAGAAGCAGTCAAGGCTTGAAGAACTAGTGATAGATCCCAAGGGGGTACGGCTTCTTTGATAGGGGGCATGAGCAGAAAAGTACCCTTGAGGAAGGTTTTACATAGTTTAGCTGACAAAGAACCTGTCTCATGTCCCACATGGTAATGGGAGATGGCTGCCAATTGTACCTCGACTGTCGAACAACTAGCCCCTTGCTGAAAAAGTCCAGTGAGGAAGTCCAACACTGACGTTAATGGAGCAGTGAAGGGGCCCAAATTATGATGTTGCGCCCAGACGGAAAAGCGGCTCCATTTACTGCGATAAACTTTATTGGTGGAAGGTTTATGCGCTGCCACCAAGATGGCTTTGACTGGTGAAGAGATGCCGGGAGTCCTGACCAAGAGTGGAACTGGAGCAGCCAAGCTGTCAGCTTCAGGTTGCCCAGATTCGGGGTCAGTAAGCCTGATGGATGGGATATTAGAACCGGGCTGGAATCCAGGGAGGATTCACCAAGTGAGACCACAAGGAAACCAAGTTTGCAGAGGCCAGAATGGGGCAATGAGGATCATTCTGCTCCCCAACAGAGAGGCTTTCTGTAAGAGTTTTAGCATCAGGGGTAGAGGAGGATAGGCATAAAGTAGACCAGGCGGCCAAGCATGCACTACAGAGTCTCTCGGGGCTTCCCCTGGTGGGGGAATCGGAGCGAAGAAGCTGTCGCATTTCGTATTTGAGGGAGAGGCAAAGAGATCGCAGCAGGGTTGCCCCCATTTTGAAAATATCTGCTTCACTACTTGGGAGTTGAGAGACCACTCGCAAGGCGAAAGAATGGTGCGGCGGAGTTTGTCCGCCAGAATGTTGGCCCGTCCCTGTATGTGTGTTGCGATCAGAAAGCAGTTGGTGGAGATCACCCATTCCCACACCCTCATGGCCTCTCGGCAGAGAGGGTAAGACCTGGTTCCCCCGATTGTTGATGTACTAGACAATTGACATGTTGTCCGTCTGTATCGCAATAGTTCCTACGGGGAGAAGGTTCTGAAGTGCTTGCAACGCTAACAGCACCGCCCTCATCTCCAGAACATTGATATGCAGGGAGGTCTCTGTGAAGTTCCACGTGCCTTGGACTGTTCTGCCTGAGCAATGCCCCCCCCACCCGAGGCGTGAAGTGTCCGTGGTCACAGTGACGACAGGAGGTGGAGTGCAAAAGGGTCAGCCTGTATGGAGGTCTGGGGACTGGAGCCACCATAACAGGGCCCTCCTGCAAGCTTTGCTGATAGAGATAGCGTGCTTGAGGGGAAGAAGCTGAAAGGACC
The DNA here is from genome assembly GCF_019279795.1 of Protopterus annectens. Classification (NCBI taxonomy): domain Eukaryota; kingdom Metazoa; phylum Chordata; order Ceratodontiformes; family Protopteridae; genus Protopterus; species Protopterus annectens. Next base: position 2,345,569 of record NC_056733.1, on the reverse strand, counting down.
ATTTTACTTGGAGGGTCCACTGTAGTACCCTCATTTAGACGAGCGCATGGAAGAAGCGTTATTGCCGCTGCCATGGAGCCCTGCGCACTCAGCACCAATTCCGCCGGTGGAGCTTCTGATTGGAGGATGGCCCACACATGAAGTCTCAGATTCTGCAGTCGTTTCGAAGTGAGGTAGGCTCGCAGACTTCTCGTATCCAATCTGGCCCCTATGAACTCTATCACATGTGTCGGAGCAAGGGAGGATTTGTCCGTATTGATCGTGATGCCCAACTGGGGGGCTAGGCGGAGAAAGAAGTCTCTGGTTGAGCAGAGTAGATGCCTTGTTGGGGCGGTCAGGAGCCAGTCGTCCAGGTACGGGAAGACCTGCATTCCCTGGAGTCTCAGGTGGGCCGCTATCACTGCTAAAACTTTGGTGCACACCCTGGGGGCTGTGGTGAGGCCAAAGGGAAGGACCCTAAACTGATGGTGGCTGGCTCCCAGCCGGAAGCGGAGAAACCTCCTGGATCGTCTGTCCATTAAAATGTGGTAGTATGCATCCTTGAGATCTATTGAGCACATCCAGTCTCACGCAAGAGGGGGAGAATGGATTGAAGAGTGACCATTCTGAATTTTTCCTTGGTTACCGACAGGTTCAAGAGGGAAAGGTCTAGAATTGGTCTCAAGTCCCAAGTCTTTTTTGGCACCAGAAAGAACCTGCAGTAAAACCCTAATCCAAGCTGGTCTGGGGGGAAGGGTTGGATGGCTCTTTTTTCTAGCAGCTGCTGGATTTCAGCCTCCCTCTGACCGGGTGGTATATCGGGGAGGTTCCGGAGTCTGAGGACATGTTGCATTGGGATTTTGTAACCTCTGGATATGATCCGAAGCACCCAGCGGTCTGACGTGATGGACTCCCATGCCGCCAGATGCCTCGAGAAGCCCCCCCCCCCCGACTGCCTCCAGAGTGGAGCAGTCGGGCAACCCTTCAGGGCTGTTGCGTGGGCCGATCAGAGAAAGATTCTCTGGACCCAAAGTTTCTCGGGGCCCCTCTGCCTCTAGGGTGGCGTCCTCCCTGTCGTCCTCTGCCACGGAAGGACTGGTTGTCCGGAGCAGGTTGGGAATGTTGCGATTTCCGGAATCACATCTTCTTCTTCTGTCCCTTTTGGTTCTTGGAGAAGGACCTCCGGGGAGCAACGGACTCTGATGGCAGACGTCTTCCCGTCTTTCTCACTCTGGACAAGTGTCTCACGAAAAGTCTTACCAAACAAGGCAGAACCAAAGGGGGCATTCGCAAAGGACGCCTTAAAGGGCTCTGCGAAGTCACACTGTCGGAGCCAGGCCTGGCATCTCATAACTTGGCCCGCTCCGCTAGCTCTAGCGGCTCCCTCAGTGGCATGGGACAACAGCCGCATAGAGATATTGGAAATAGATCTTAGAGTGGCCATACGAGTGGAGTACAACTGCTTGTCCTCCGCCATGGACTCTGGGGGGGGAAGCAGCGTATTCTTTAATAAGATCTCGCTGCATCTTGATGACATGTGCCATGTAGTTCAGGGACCTTACTGAGAAGGTCGCTGAACTAAATACCCGCTTCCCAAGGTGATCCATTGAGCGGGACTCCCTGCTCGGTGGATGGACCGAGGGGGGCTCTCCTGAGCTAGTTCCCTCTTGGTGGCTGCCGCCATCAACATGGCATCTACGGGGGGACCCTTGCTCCAGAGGAACCGGTCTGCTGGGGGGGCTCAAAATCCTATCCGGTCGTTTAGGGACTGGCTCCACAGTGTCCGGCTCCTTCCACACCCTGGTGGTAATAAGGTCCATCAGGGGGTCAGCCGGAGGGGACACCCAAGAGATAGACGGGCCTGCTTTGAAAGCCTCCAGAAACACGGACTCGGAGAAAGCCTTGGGGGCAGACCCCCCCCGATCCTGAGCATTTCCATGATGTCTCCAAAGGAGACATCCTCAGGGGGTGACCTTGGGGAGCCTTCCCCTTCATCCAAGTCCATGTCCTCTGTTAAGGACGCTGGGGAGTCCACGTGCCTCCTCTTACACTTATGCTTGTGAGGCACTTCCTCGGGGGGGGGGGGGGTCTGTCCGAGGAGGTCTCGCCAGCAATATCCTGTTCCAATGGAACAACCTGGGACATCGAAGCAGGCTGTCCCTGTGGCCGGGTGATGGAAGCCTGACCCAGCAGAGAGGGAGTGCAGGGTGGAGCCGTGACAAGGGCCGGGGGTCCGGATGCTCTCGACAGAGCCCTCTCCACTACATCGAAGGCCGAGGGGGAGCCAGTCTCCCTGGGCTCCAAAAGCAGACTCCCACTCGGATCTGATGATTGGATCGGAACCGTCGGATCAGAGGGACCAGTGTGCTCCGACCTGGACGGAGCCGAAGGCACACTGAATCCCTCGGATCCGAAGCTCGGCTGCGACGATGGAACCGACAGACTCCAGGGCAGGGTCGGATCCGAAGTACCCAGTACCGTCGGTGCCGACCCACCCCCGGCTCCAACACTGCCCGGCTCAAAGTGCTCCGAACCCGGAAGCGGGTCGAAGAAGCTATCGGAGCAAAAAAGGGTGTCTAGCTCCCCCACGAAGGGGGGGGGCAAGAGCAATCCCATCGGCAGCTGGGCCTGAATGAACCTTCTCATCATCCGGTCCAAGTCTGCGTAGGTGGATCTCGACGAGGCTGAGGCAGGCCTGGAATGCCGCCTCGATGACCTCGACTGAGATCGGGTCTCCTCCTCCTCGGGTCCTGGGGAGAAGCAAGGTGTAGAGAACTCAGCACAGCTCCTCGTGGTATCCAGCAGAGTTCCTAAAGCAGCAGAGAAAGGGAAAAAGTAACTTTTCAGATTTTAAGTATATTTTCTTGCATTTTTCGACCATTTGTGTTATTCCACGACTGTTTCTGTCTATTTTATAGTGGTATTACCTGTTTTTCCTGTTTTTATAAGCTTTAATTGTTGGTTGCACTTTAGTTTAAGTTTGCTTAAAAGTTAAACTACAGGCTAATACACTCAAGTGTACTAGCTTTTGATAGCATTTAATCGAAAAGCAAAGCATTTATTGTGTTTTCTGTTCTGTCTGTGAAAAAAAACTTGAAAAAAAACAAAAAAAATATTCTTGTTCTCCTAACTTTCTTGGCTAGTTTGTTCCAGTGATCAGATTTTGCTGATCCCTGGCCTTTGTCTTGGTTCCTGTACTTCTCCATTTTCTTTGTTTGGTCAGGGGGAAGTTTCTTTACTCACCAGTGGGAGTGGGGAGTACTGAGCTGCCTGTTTGTCCTCAGAGGAGTGGTTTACGACAGTAACTTGTAGTTCAGTGGCTATTTTGGGTCATTTCCTGCCTTTTCCAGCCCCCTGCTATAAAGCACACTTTAGCGCGGAGTTGCCACTAGAGCAGCGCCGGTTTAACAAGGTTAAACTTTTTTTGGCTCCATAAAGTCTGTTCTTCATTTTTTCCCTTAGAACTGCTCTACTAGTAACCTAAAAGTATATCCCTTGACTAAAAAGCACAGCACTTGTTCCTAAATTTTTTTTTCTCAAAAAAAAAAAAAAAAAAGCTCAGCACTTGTCTCAGCACTTGTCACTTCTATATTATACAAAGTCCCTCACTTGCGAAACCCCCCCGGAGTACCCACTTCCTTACCAAGTCCTCTCTTATTCAGTCTCATACCTAACTTCTTAATTTTTCTAGCATGTTGAAGAGCCAGATGCTGGCGTCCTCTCCTGTCCAGTTGGTGAATCTGGGAATATTGAGGCAATGTTACAATTGCCTCATGTACACAGACAACCCTCTCCTCCTCCCACATAACACAAATACTTGCGAGAGATGCAGCTATTTAGCCAAACTGGAGGCTGAGCTCTCTCAACTCAGGACTGGCAGGACCAGACAGGAGAAGGAAACTACACACACCACAAAACCAGCCTCACATAATGCTACCACACCACTGAATCAAACACAAACACACAAAGACATACTCAGAGGCTCCGAGTAAAAATTTACCTAAACAGCAGAGGCCTCCAAAGCAGACACCCAAACAACTGCTACCTCAAGACACCCCACAAGCAACATATAAACCACAAAATCAGTGTGCAAAGCAGTCACAGCCCTTAAGGCCAAATACAACACCAAACATACTTGTCACAGGTGACTCCATAGTCAGACACACTGACGTCCCACTCACCAGGCTGAACAAGGAGAGGGTCACAGTAAGCTGCCTATCGGGCGCCAGAATCCACCACATAACACAAGTACTCGGGTCACTCCATGGTAGGTACAAATATGACACAGTTACTGTCCGTGCTGGTGTGAACAACCTGAGACGTACCTCCCTGGACTACATGAAGAGAGACAGAGGAGCTCTCTGATTATGTAGCCCAGGCAGGTATGACCCTGACCCTGAGCAGTATCCTTCCTTCACCAAGAATGATGCCACAATATAGAGACAAGATGATCAGCTTTAACAATTGGCTTAATGTCTGGTATCATTCAAAGGGGATCCAGTGTCTGTCTGCCTGGGATGACATGCTTGACAAGCCACGCTGCTTCGCAAGGGACGGCTTGCACCAGTCACCCCTGGGATTCCGGATATTGGCTAAGGCTCTTGCCACCCCCATAGTGCCTTTTTTAGGCAAGGTTCAAACTTTAAACCTACCACCCTAGAAAACAAAAATGGGAAGAAACTGAGGGTAATGCTGCTCAATGCCAGAAGTCTAAATCTCAAAATGCACGCACTCGAGGCCCTTCTCAGTATGGAGAACATCGATGTCTGCTGTAACTGAAACCTGGTTCAAGGCTCCTGAGAGCACCGCGGCACTATTAGGTTTTACCTCATATCATGCGTTCCGGCCCCAAAACCCGGACCACACCACAAAAGGAGGAGGTGTATCCATATTCATAAAGGATACCCACACCTCCAGGTTGGTGGCAACGCACGAAGCTTCGGAAACCATCCAGGTGCAACTAACCATAGGCAAAACTGCTCTACAAATTGTAGCATGCTACAGGCCACCCTCTCAAACTCAGGAACCCCACACAGCCTTCCTGAAGACACTGGAGGGTATAAATGTATCTCCAAACACCATCATATTGGTTGACTTCAACTACCCGAATATAGACTGGGAACATTACTCAAGCCCTAACTTTCTAGCCCAACGGTTCCTGGAGTTCATAAATTCAAATGCCATGGAACAGCTTGTCACCGTTCCCACGAGAGGAGAAAATATACTAGATCTCATTATCACAAACATGGGGACAAAATGCTCCACACCGGAAGTATATCCCTCATTGGTGAGATCTGATCATAAACTAATCTCACTGGAAATCCACATCCCGCCCCCACCCCAAACAAAAAAGACCACAGTGAAGAACTTCTCAAAAGCAAACTTCACACTACTTAAGACTGGTGTGGTATCCTTCAAGGCCCCTGAGGCAGTGGAAACCACAGCCCAAGCTGCGGAAGCCCTTACAAATGCCTTCTATGAACACCTCCAGGACTGCATGGATCAGGCAATCCCAAATAAAACCAAGACTCTTTCCACAAAGGGCAAACGTCCAGTCTGGTGGACCCCAGCCATTAAACTTTACAATAAGAGGAGAAAGCTATTACATGATAGGATAAAATCCATAAAAGGGAAGTCACCCCTGATCATTATTAGTAAAAAAATACGAGCACTCATAAAATCAACTAAGGCCAATTTTGAGAGAAAAATTGCCATGGATTCAAAGGACAATCATAAGGCCTTTTTCAGCTATGTTATTAACCTGGGTGGAAACTCCCAGATATGCTCAGAATTAGTCCAAAATGATACAAAAAAATCACTGAACCCACAGACATTGCCAACATACTGGCAGACAGGTTCAGTGCAAACTTCACCCCCCCCCCCAAAGGAGAGATAACTATCCCAGCGGAGTGTAGCCTCCCAGACATCTCAAATGCGCAGGTGAAAGCTGCTCTCTCTAAAGCTAAAAACACAGCATCAATGGGACCGGATGGTGTCCCCGGCTGTGTGCTACACGAGCTAAATGAGGAATGAAACCCGCACATAAGGCAGCTGTTTAATCTCAGCCTTACCACAGGATACGTGCCCAAGGAGTGGCGTACAGCAACTGTGGTCCCACTCCACAAAGGCGGTGCCTCTACGGACCCTGGTAATTACCGCCCCATAAGCTTAACAAGTCTAGTCTGCAAAGCTATGGAGAGGATCATAATGGAGCTCATAAACAAAGATATAGGGGACTTGCAGACATTGGACCCAACCCAGTTTTGCTTAGTCAAGGGCAGATCATGCCTTTTGAACTTGGTCGACTTCTTCGAAACAGTCACCAAGGCCATTGAGGGAAAGGCAGTCCATACAGCCTACCTTGACCTTGCAAAGGCTTTCGACACAATACCCCACTCAGGTATTGTAGAAAAACTTACCAGCTTAAATGTAAACCCATATGTCACAAGATGGGTTGCAAACTGGCTTAAGGACAGAACCCACAGGGTTAGAGTTGCTGGCGCTATGTCAGACTCCAAGCCGGTCACAAGTGGTGTCCCACAGGACTCGGTCCTTGGCCCCCTATTGTTCGGCATCTAATTCTCAGAAGTACAGGCCAACATGGGAGGACTTTGTTGGACAAAGTTTGCAGACGACTGCAAACTGGGCGCCATAGTGGAAAGCGCATCGGACACTGATATCCTTCAGAAGGGACTCACGGAAACAGATAGCTGGTGCCAGAGCCATGGCCTGAAGTTAAACGCCAAAAAATGTATGTAGTCATACCCTTGGGAAAAACAAGGTAACCCCAAGCTACCATATAGGTGGCAATCCACTAAGCACAGAAGAGGTCATCAGGGACCTGGGGACCCAGGTTGGCAGTGGCCTTTCTTTTGACACTCACGTTGCTAAAGTGGTTAGAAAGACCTTCTACATTGCCCACCTGATTATGAAGGGATTCACATCCAGATCTAGTGAGGTCATTGTTCCCCTGTACTCTTCACTTATCAGACCAATGATAGAGTACAATGCCCCATTCGGGATGTATCTCACCCATCTGCAGCAATTGGAGAGACCCCAAAAGTTCCTCACCAAAAGGATAAAGGGACTCCAAAATCTGTCATATGCTGCCAGATTGAAGAAACTCCAGCTCTATTCAGTCGCATACCGTCTGCTCAGAGGTGACATGTGCCTGACATACAAGGCCATGTCCAACCCGGAATTAATGGACATGCTCCACCTCAAAAAATCCAAATCCACCAAAACCACTAGAGCAAGCGACTTAAACCTTAGCACGGATATAAATAGGACGTGCTGGAGGGATAGATTTATCACTCAGACTCCCTATGCTGTGGAATAAAATCCCGGTCCATGTGAGGCAGAGCACCTCGTTGGCTCTGTTCAAGAGAAATCTTGACCTGTGGATGGGAGATCGTAGGTTTACCCCGGGAATCATCTCTTTGTCACTGCTGGACAGAGGCACAACAAACTAATGGGCACAGTATTTTTTCATATAAGGGGTGGCGTAAGCCACAAAACTTTGGGCTAGGCTTATAAATGCCTTAGGGCAGATAGCCTAGTATAAACCGATGATCAGAGCCGAGGAGGAGGAGACCTAGAAGTCGTGGAGGGAGAAGACTGCTTAGCTGGGGGGGGGGGTGCCGAAGCGGAGGCCTCGGCCCGCCACTTGTGGTGCTTCTCCCTTAGTTTCTCCCTCCTGGCCTCCCTGTCCTCTGGCGCCTTAGCGGGAGTTTGAATCCCGGCCGGGCGAAGGGGGGCAGGAGTGGCCACCACCACAGGCTGAGGAGGTGCCACAGGAGTAGCGGAGGCTGAAGCAGAATCCAGGGCAGAAGTCCCGCCAGGATCAGCTTAGACCTCCGCTCCTTCAGTGCCCTGGGTTTAAACGCTGCACAAGTGGGACATCCCGAGGACAGGTGTTCAACCCCAAGGCACCGAACACACAGAGTGTGGCCATCTGCTGGAGAGAGCTTATGGCCACACTCTGTGCACTTGGAGAAGATTGGTTTTGGGGCGTCTGACATAACCCAAACTAAAACTACACAAGCACGCTAGGCCCCAAACGCAAGCAACACACACACGCTAACGACCAGCGAGGGGAGGGTTAACCCTAAAAATTTAAGAATTAACAAAACAAAAAGGGAAACCTAACACACACACACACACACACACACACACACACTGTTTAAACAATGAAAAATTACACTAATTTGACCAGAACAAAGTCACTTATCTGAAAAATGCCAGGAGCTCAATATCCAGCTGTCACACGTAAGAGCGGCAAACTAGATCTGAGGTCATTTGGGGTTGGCAGGGGATTATGGGTGAGGGGATGAGCTCGGATCCATAGCTGTATAATAAGTTGCCAGCTCGGATCAGAGACACAAAGGTTGCTGACAAATGAAGTCCCTACTCCAGATCTATCATTTTTTGAAGTTTATAACCAAAGAGCAGAGTACAGTTTTAAGGACAAACCTTACAGCTACTTTGACAGGTTATTAATGAGAACTGATGTTCCTTATCAAGTTTAAGTGGTATTTTGGAACAGATGAAATATGTAGTCAAACCAAATGACTAGGTAGTTGCACTGGATATTAAGGACCTATACAGTGTCATCACCAAGAATAAAGGATTAGAGACAGAGCAAGGTTACTCCACTTACCTCTATTTTGAGATTATTAAACACAATGTAATTTGAGTACTTCTAGATCATGCTAAATAAATACTTACTTATGCTCCAATGGTAGATTTCACCACATTTGTAGTATAAAAATGGGGCAGCAGTAGCTCCCACTTTCACTAACCTGGTATTAATTTCATATGAAAAATAACTTAGAATGACCTATTAAAAAAAACAAACTAACTATCTTAGATATATAGACTTGTTCGCATATGTTAAGTCCACAACTAACCTGGTGTTTTCAGGTGTCTTGTCAGAAAAAGTATCATTATTTTAAATGCTACCACTAGTAAGAACACGAAAATGGACAATCTAAAAAGAAACAAAACCCACATTCAACATATTTACATGCTAGCGCTCATCACTAGACAGATAATGTATTTTATTTATATTTTGAACATGCTGATCCCACTTGGCTAATGGCCTCGTTTCAGAGTAGACCAAAAGTGGTACTCATTCTGACCATGGAAAATTTATCAAGGGCAATGGGGACCCTCCCACACAATCTTTTTCTATAAGTGTAGTATGATCTTCCCCTGTTCTTTTACTCTTTTTCAAAAAGTGCCGTGTGATCTTTTATTTATCCATCCGAGTTCTCAAACTAAGAAACATCTCATCAAAAGAACAGATTATTAAACAGCAGGCTACAAGGGTGTTAGGTTAACAACAAATACAGTGTTTGTCAAAGATTACAGTCTTGGAAAGAAATGTGTTTAGATAACACATGGCATATAGACTAATTTTAAAGGAGATAAAAAAATGCAGACATAAGGTAAGCCAATACCAAATCACAGATCAGAGGATAGAGGGAGAGTTAAGAGAATGGAAGGATAAATACATCCCTTTGGCCTGGAATTCACACAATAAAAAATTTATTAATTTCCAACTAGAACATATTCATAGGAAATGCTGAAGGAATGAATTACACAGGAGGTAAACCTTACTCTACTTGCAAAATAAAGGTTAACCTTAAAGATAAATTAAAAAATGAACAGCAGCTCTAATGTGAGAAGGACTGCCATTTCTGCATGTGTATTTTGTAAACAATTCAAATACATATCCAACGGCCTTTACATTAATGATGACAAAAAAAAATTGTGGCCAAGCCTCCTCATACCTACCACATCAACAGAATTGCTCAAGTTGCTAGTTGTGTCAAAGAGAAGCATACTGCATAGGTCAAACTAAATACAAAAGAACATATGAGCATGTACTAGCTATCAGCAAGAAAAGGCCTAAAATGCACTATGTAAAACATTCTAAAAATTGAACCAAACTTTAAGAAATTTTCTTTGTGCAAGACCAAACAGATTATGTAACGTCACAGCAGAACGTAAATATCTTGCGGTAAATCAAAAAAGTGTGCTGGCAATTTAGAGTGAGGGCAACTTGTTCCCTGGCCTTAACGAAACTGTAAATGTATTAATAAAAATGAAGGAAGCAAATCTGTACCTCAGATTTAAAGCATGTGGCTTGGTTTTATGTCTTTCAAAACCACTGTATAAAGAAAGTTATTCTGAAAAATCTTTTGTTTATACAAGAATGACCATCTTGCCAACTGCATCATGGAATGGGAGTGGCATTGTATGTATGGACAAGGAGACATGGTATTGACGTACATTAAGAAATGTAGGATGCAAATAATGCTACAGGAGAGAAAAACAAACGTGAATCTGGCAAAGAAAGGATTTTACAACTGTTATTAGGCAGTGGGGCGTTCGAAAGACATGTGTAAATGGACGTGCCTTCGTTGAAGGTTGAACACCGAGCTGGCACCTTGGCGTTGGTCAAAATCTACTGCCAATCATTAGCGGACCAGAGTTCCACTGTGACGACCCCTAACCAGGAAAAGCCAAAAGACAACAACATTCGGCAGAGGGACAAAGTAAATGAGGAGTAATAACACTAACTGTAGTTAGGGCTCCAACACTGATAAAATGGGGAGAAAAGACAACAGCAGATGTGTGATAAGGGGTTACTGCAGAGGAAGGAGGATTTTCACTGAAATGAATTTATATTCCACCTAAAACTACTATTAAGGAAGTTGAGAATTATCTGAGAGATAATTAAGTTTCCAATAAAGATTATTCACTGACTGCAATCTGGTATCTAATAGTGAAAATGCAACGGGGGACCTAGAAGGGAAAAATCTAACAAAAGGGTTGATTTGTGAAGACACCTATAACAATATTTGGAAAAGAAAACGTGAAACGGGCAGGAATGCATACAGGTTTTATATTTTATTCCCTAAAGTACAATTATTAGAGATAGACAGGACAGAAACCACATTTTCCAGGCACATGAATAGTCAATTGAAGGCTTTGAAATATATCCAATAAACTACATCTAAACCTTGCACCAAGAAAGACTATGTATATAGGGCAGAGAGAGGATTTTATGGAATGGGTTGTGGAAAGAATTTGAAACTTGCTAGTGAACTTACAAAATTTCTTTAGAAGAGACGTGGAGGAAGGTAGATAAAATGGAAATAAAATTTAAAAATAATGTAGAAATAACTGAGAACAATAGAGGAAAAATACAAATATTTAGAGGGATTACTGAAGAGAGAGAGGAATCTTGCATATCAAGAGTGACTGGCGAGTGCTTAAACGGAAAAGGGGAGTTTTTGGACAACAAGCACAAGTTTAGAAAGCTAACTATTAAGCATGTATTTTTCAATAACCGCAGAGCACAAAACTATTAGTAAAACAACTTGGGTAACAGGAAGCAAACTGGTGTCACCAACTTTATGGAGCACATGACTAGAAAAATATCCAGGGAACCATATAGAGGTGCTGGAGACATTTTGGAAAGTCTATGGAAATCTGTATACAACAGGAGAATATGGGAACCATGAAAAGACACAAATGGCACTAACTTATGGAATGCAAACAAGTCCAATTTTACAGGAAACGGAAGCCCAAGAGTCAATAGCTACAATAGGAGGGGATGAGATAAAAATTATTTATGATCAACAAGAACATGTCCGAGAACAGATGGTATTCCTGGGGGAAGTCTGGAGGGGGAACTGCTAAAGATCTGGAAGGTTTTAGTCAAAGATATTTTTAAAAAGGAAAGTCAGTACCAGCATCTTGGAAGACAGCGGTCTTCTTTGAGTAGTACAGGGACCTCAAACAGCTTTTAACTCCAACTTTATATAAACTACTCTCAATTTTGAACAAGATTACACAACATGTATATCTATATTAATCAAGAGAATGACTACAGTACTGCCAAAATGGACACATGGTTCAAATTGGTTTTGAAGAGGGGAGGGAAAAATTGGACAACATTACCAGGACGATGATTCAAGATAGAAGCAGAGTACAAGACACAATGACTCAGGCAACAAAGTAGAAAGGGCCGTCGCCAAGCTTAGGGAACCTATAACAAGGATGGTAACAAGAGATCCTGTAGAAGTATTTGAAATATTTTGAAAATTCTATGAAAGTCTGTACAAAGCACAGTAATATGTAAATCAAGAAAAGATATAAATGGAAATGTTTATGGAAGAACTAAGTATACTCAATTACTAACTGTTAGGACAGGAGGAGCGCTGATAAAAAGTGTGCCGTATAACCAATCTACATGCAAGTCCCCAGGAACAGATGGTATTCCTGTGGAAGTTGGGAAGCTATGAGGGAAAAACTGAAAGATCTGGAAAGTTTTAACAGTATTTTAAGAGAAGTACAAACATCCTGGAAGAAAGCAGTGGTAGCTATAATACCCAAAGAAGGTAAAGATCCATTAGACCCAGCTTCACACAAGCTCATTTCAATACTAAACCATGATTATAAAGTGCTCATGTTTATAATGGTTAAAAGAATGACAAAAGGAATGCCAAAATTGATAGATATGATCAATGTGGTTTTGTGGAGGGGAGGCAAACATTTGACATTAACAGAATACTGATGATCTACTGTGAAGCAGAACATAAGATAACGTTGTTGGTGTGGCTTGATGCAGGGAAAGCATTTGATAGAGTAAGCTGGGACTTTATGAGCAGGGCAATGAAAGCATTTGCATTTCACAATAAAAATTATAAGGCTGATTAAGAAGATATACAAGGGATCAGAGGTGAAAATTAAAGTGGGTGGTGTCCCCTCTGAACTTCTGCTTGAGCAAAGGAACCAAGCAGGAAAATCCTCCTTCCCCTTTTTTATTTGCATTATATTTAGAACCACTGGCAAAGAAAATAAGAGGCTCAGAAATTGAAGGATATAATTTGTATGGTAGTCAAGAAAAACTGGCTGTATGACAAAACCAAAAAGCGATTACAGTGTTGTGAACATTTTCAAACCGTTCCAAATCTTTTCTGGATGCAAAATTAATGAAGATATAAAAAAAAAAAAAAAAAAAAAAAAAAAGGCAATAGCGGTAAATTATGTACTCGCACACAAACTGGTTCAGCAATATCGGTATTTATGCGGACATAGTAACATGAAATATTTAGGAGTATGGATTAAAAGGATTCTGGTGTGGCAGCTAAGGATGTGTGGACAAAGACTAAACAAAAGATAACACAAAGCTGAGAAAATGGAAGCCTTGTTATATGAACAGTAAGATGCAAGCAGTCAAAATGTTTTCAGTCCCTTTAGTCTTATACACAGGTCAGGCACATTTTTATCAGCAAGAGGAGAAGTTGTGGACAGCAATTAATAAAGAGCTGAATGACTTTATCAGGGAAGGGAAGACAGCAAGAGTTAAGTGGGAGAAGATGATTTTTTCAAAGAACAGGGCGGCCGGGGCTTGAGATTACCCAATTTGAGGAGTGTTTTTATTTTCAAAGCTACACAGTTAAGGCACCTATACATAGCACAAGCAGAAAACTAAGTGGAACGGAATGATGCTGAAACAGGGGGGAAGCTCAAGAAACAAGGAGAGACTGGGATTTCGGATGCAGGCCTTTATGGAGAACAAAATAATCATACAGAATGTTAGTTCCATGAAGTAGCAGAAAGTTTTCTAAGAACTAAGCCAACACTGGAATGGAAAAAGGAGATTCTGCCAATAGGGATGACTGCAATTAGGGATATACACAATAAGCAAGACTGGGCCAGAATTTATTGGAGGAAACTGGCAAAGGAACCAAGGTATTGGGAGCAAATAACTAGAGAGGGAAGAGAAAGACTAGAATGGGAAGAGGTCAAGAATTTATTTGGACTCAGGTTAGAGACAGTCTTCCCTATTAAGGACTGATATCAGAGTGTACGCAAAAAGAAATAGGGGGTTGTAAACGAAAGGCCAGCACTGGTAGAGTTTTTGGTAGAATCTAAAACAGAACCGGCCATTAAAAAAAAAATAATAATTAGAGCATATAAAATATTGCATAACTATAAAAAGAAGTCTTACCATAACGTTCCATCTGAGTTGTAGATCTTAATTCATTCTTTACTGTTAACTCTGTTCAGTCCTCGGAACGATACGGCCGTTTCCCAGCTCGCGCAAGCCAAAAACTCTCAGCTAAGAACCTACCCACAATACCCCTCTCCCAGATACTCCAGATTGAGTTTGCCCGCCCTATATAAAGATGTTTTTTCTGCTAACTTGTATTGTTAATGTTTTAAATGATAATTTAATAAAAAGGTGTATAAAAATGTATGCAAGGCATGAAAAATGGTGTTTCTTGCATCTACAAAGATGATGGTGTGGCGTTTTTTCCATCAGCAAAAGTTTTTGGTGGGAGACATGAAATCTGCTGCTGAAAGCAGTTGGCCAGGGGAATTGTGTACATTGTGTTCAAATGAAATTTGCAAAGATTCCTTAATGCCACCTGTAGAGTGGTTAGTTGTCTTTTTCTTACTGCTTACTACTTTTAAGTGGAGTTGAACTGTTCTGAACATTCTATAAGGAGGGAAATGCAAAATTTAAAAAGGTACAATGGCAAGCAGCAGTAAAAAAAATAAAGTCTGAAATCATGGGAAGTGAAATAAGAGCTAGTACACTCCCCAGCAAAGTTAATACTTAACAGAATAGTGCATAATGTAGTTTTGCTTAATGGTAACTAGTGCACTTTTCTTAAGAGCTAAAAGTTACCTTCTGAAAGCATACAAGCTGTTTCCTCATATGGGAGGGGAAGAGATAAGAAAAGGACAGACAGCAAATCAATTTAAGAGGGAACATAGGCTGTAACATGCACTTTTGCATGGGTAACCATAATTTTACATTAGTTAATGCCTGAGGGTGCATCAGTCAACTATTCCTCTCCAGAGGGTTAAATTGTTTGAAGATGTACATACAGCAAATACACAAAACTAAGTAAGGGATGGGGTGTTTTGAAAATATTAAGGCTCGAAAAACATGACATAGGTTAAAACTGAGAGGAGAAAACTGCATAAAATGCAGGAAAAATACCTTTTAATCCATACGGTGTAGAATACAAATGACCTTACAGTTACAGACAAAAAAGAATATTAAATTATATTAAGAAATGCAGACTGCAAATAGTAATGCTGTAGAAAATACATTTGAAAAAGAAGCGTGCATTTGAATTTGACAAAAGAAAAAGGATTTCAGGACAAATACTAAGCAGAATAATCAGACACAAAGGAAAGAGAGAAGTAATACAGATTGCTAGAGGCACTCCAATAGTGATAAGAGAGAAGAAAATAAAAAGATAATGTTAGATTTGTGGTAGTACGGGGCTACTGGCAAAGGACTAATAAGCTTTCATTAGGGAATATTGTTTACATGTGGACAGAGGAACTTGATTTGCAAGAATGAGGCTGTTTCAGGTGAACTTAGAAGGGAGAAAAATAAGAGGGTACATTTCTGAAGAAATTTAAGAAAACATTTCGTATAGAAGACCGAACCACAAAATACCAAGGAACAAGAATCCACGAGGGCATGAGCTGGATACCAAATATATAAAATTTATTAAGCGCTTTCATCAAGTATTACAAAATGACTTCCTCAGAATAACACTGACTCTTAGAGATCATATTTATAATGCAATCAATTAACACAATCTGTAATGTGCTTTATGGAATACTTAAAAAAAAACAGACTCCCTTGAATATAAATACTTAAAAATATAACAGAACTACAAAAAATATATATAATAACCGTTGTCAAGTGGTGAGTAAGTCTGTACATAAAAATACTGATTGAGAGTAGAGAGAATAATGTACAATAAGATCCAGTAATTCCTACAAGTTCAATATGTTAAACACATTAATAAAGGTCAACAATAATACGCCAGGCATGTCAATATATACACCTCTCTAGAATAAAAAAAAAAAAAATCAGCTTTTAACTTTAAATAACTAGTGAGGGAAACCATGTCATTTAGTCCTGGACTGGTGGTGGCATTAACTCTCAGTTGCCATAATAATTCTTTAAATTCTAGGACCCAATCAGTAGGTCCACCTCTCTCATCCACAGCCAACCGTTCCAAAACGGTAAACTTAAAATGATGACCTGGAAAGGTGTTGACATGTTTTGCTAATGCATTTTTGAAATTTCCTTTCGATATGTCATACGTGTGCTGATAAATACGTGTCCTGCAGGCATTCTTGGTTTTCCCCAACATAAAACCCAGAACAAGTCTGGCATACAGCTGCGTATACCACTTATTTGGTCCCACAGTTGTTTCTCTGGTTGAAACTCACCCAACCATAACCATCAATAAAAACTCTCTCCCTCCAAAATGTGTTTACATTGGGTGCAATGACCACATTTAGTCATTTTCCCAGTGCCAAATTTAGTGTTCTTACCCTTAATTTCTAAAAGGTTCTTAACACTAGTGTCCTTTTTGTATACTACAATGGGGCGTCGCCTACCTTCCACCCAATAGTCTCTTCACTCCTACGTATAAACCAATTTTTGACTATAATGTCCTGAGTCAAGGGGAATTGTGGAGTATATGTAAGAATCAATCCATATTTAAATGGAGCAGTTGTCAGAACACTGTTTTCCATAGGTGCACAGAGTCTAGAGATGTCTAAACCTAACAAAGGATATAAATAACCATCCACTCTTTTTGGTTACTTCATCTAGTAATGGTTTTACAAAGTTTCCAGGGTAACCCCTCTTTACAAACACACTCAATAAAACATCCCTTTCTTTATAAAAGTAGTCAATTCTGAGCATGTGGGCCAATCTCACCCCCTGCCCTTTAACTATTGATCGTTTTTGATGTAGGGGATGCCCGCTCTCAAAATGGATAAGGGTGTTAAAGAGTATGCAGGTTTCCTGAAAATAGTTGAACAAAACCGATTGTTCACAAAATCCTTACAAATCTGTATATACAGATAGCCAATGGATTCAGTATGTCACCATGGTGAATTTCAAAAAGGTAGTACTAGAATTAAGAAAATAAAAATTCTGCCAACTGCTCCTGGTTCCCAGTCCAAAAAATACAGATGTCATCCAGATAACGGTCCATAAAAACTACAATACGACATCCCTCCTGATGTAAACACTTGTGACCATTCCCACTGAGTCAGGACAATGTTGGCAAAAATTGGTGCACAGGCTGCCCCCATTGCTATACCCGATCTTTGTTTAAAAAAAGATGTCCTTCAAAAGTCAGAAAACTGTTTTCTAAACCTAATTCAATTACAGTCTTAAGTGTAAGTATGTGTGTGGGGAAATGACATGTACTGGCACAAAAAAAAAAAATCATAAAAAATTAAATGCCTTCCCTGTGTGGAATGACACTGAATAAATCTTTAATATCAATTGTGGTAAAGATAATATTGCTACAATAAATTTCCTGCTTAATTTTCTTAAGACAGTCCCATGAGTCTTGAATAATATGAGTGAATGAACTTAAAACAGTTGTTTAACTTATGGTCCAGGAATTTAGCAATGCTGATGGTCTTCGAACCTTTTGCATCCACTACAGGTCTTACTGGAAAGTGGGAAATATCTTTGTGATCCCAAAAATAGTTGGGATCCTGGGATGTTTCTGTGTACAAAAATTAAAATCTTCCTGGGATGTTTCTGTGTACAAAAATTCAAATCTTCCTCAGATATCTCGTCATTACGAAGTAAATCAGTTAGGATCATATCAACATGTCTATAAGCAATGTTTAGTTCACTGCGGGATATTTGCACATATCCATCACCAAGATGATGTTCTAACATGCATTCAATGTACCCTCTCTTGGTCCGTAACAACCAATCCACCCCCCTTGTCAGGTTTCATGACTCATCTGTCTATTGTTAGAAATGTTGTTAAGAAGGGTAATCTCTTCCTCAGTTAAATTAAACAGTCTAGTATTGTCTTTTCTCCTAGATAAATCCCCGATTTCTTTCATGCAATTACCTTGAAATAACTAAGGTGGGATGTAATGGGGGTTATAGGAGCTTATTTTTTTTACATCCAACATAGTAATTATTATTGTTCCCGGTTTCACTCAAGGTTACATTCAAATTCAACTTTCTGGTATAAAGCATGACATCTAATAGGGGTTTTCCCATGTTGAATTTTTTGAAAGGAACAAAATTTAACCCTTTCTGGAAAAGATTTGCCCATTCTTTAGTGACTTACACACCACTTAAATTGTAAATTTTAAAATTGTTGTGGTCATTCAATATAATGGCAATGTCACTAGTACAATTATTAGTATCTATAACTTGCATTACCTGGTCTGTTCCCAGTTCACCAGTCTCCCCCTCCCGGGGTGGATGGTGATGATCCCCCTGGTAACTTACACTGGATTGCCTCCTGTCCTGTGATTGTACCTTTGTTTTTGGATCCTCTCCGATCTACTTCGGGGTTGTCCTAAAGGGATGGGACCAGAGTTGTTAACCCAACTAAGTTGTAGGTCATCTGCTAATTCCTCAAAAACACCATTATTCATGTTAGAATTAGTCTGCACATTGTTTTTAATGCCACTAGAAACCAAGGGATAGGCAGAACCTGCTTCATAATCCTTGGCATCCCTGTCCAGTTTTTTTTACTTTAATTTTCTCAACAATCTTATCAAAATTGACAAACACTGCATTGTATTCTTTGTGAATAGTACAAAAATCCATGTCCTTTTTCAAAACAGCATCTAGTTTACTCAGTTTTATAATGCATCAAATTTCTTATCATTGTCCCTTATTAATACCTGCAGTAATTCACAGCCTTGTCAGTTAAACAATGTAACCAAGTTTTTGTGTAACTCAGAGCCATTTGTTATGCCATTTGGAAAACGCAGGTACCTTAAACCTTTAGGGACTTGGTCTCGTTTCAAACATTCCCTCGGGTACTGGTTTTCTATTTTGCAATTTTTTTTCATTTTTTATTTTTAAACTGTCATTCTAAATTCTTTAATATGGAATTTACAGTATCTTGGCTCAAGTTTCTGTTTTCCATTTGGATAATGACACAACTGGGTTTCACCAATCTGTTAAATTAAACCGTTGTCTAGGACGTGCCGTACATCTCCATTACCCTGGGTCTGACTATTTTGTGTTGTAACATTTGTAACGGAAATTCCATGTGGTGTAACCCCACTAATGTCTGTTATGGCATTACTTCCTTGCCGATTTGGGCTGCCTTGCCCCGGTGGTATAGTGAAAAGGGAGTCCTGAGACACTGTAGCCTGTGTCAATGAGGGGCGATTAAAATCGCCGGCTAGGCAATCTAACTCATGTCCCAAACCCGTAATTTGGTTCTTGAACACTCCAATAAGTTCAGAAAGTTTATGTATGGCCGAGGTTAACTCCTCATGCGTGTCTTTGGTGCCCGCTCCGCGTGCTAAGATCCATACCAAACCGAACCACAAAATACCAAGTAACAAGAATCCACAAGGGCACGAGCTGGATACCAAATATATAAAATTTATTAAGCGCTTTCGTCAAGTATTACACAATTACTTCCTCATAATAACACCGACTCTCTTAGAAATCATATTTATAATGCAATCAATTAACACAAATTGATCTGTAATGAGCTTCATGGATTACTTAAAGAAACAGACTCCCTTGAATATAAAACCTTACTTCCAAAGGATGTATAAAAATACAATAGAACTACAAAAAATATATACGTTGAATATAGTAACTGTGGTCAAGTTGAGTAAATCTGTACATAAAATACTGGTTGAGACTACAGGGAATAATGTACAATAAGATACAGTAATTCCTATAAGTTCAATATGTTAAACACATTAATAAAGATTAACAATAACACGCCAGGCATGTCAATATACACCTCTCTACAATAAAAAAATCAGCTTTTAACTTTAAATAACTAATGAGGGAAACCATGTCATTTAATCCTGGACTGGTGGTGGCATCAACTCTGAAGAGCGCTTAATAAATTTTATATATTTGGTATCCAGCTTGTGACCTCGTGGATTCTTGTTATTTCGTATAGAAGACATGAATTCAGCAGTAGGAACTCTGACAGAATTTACATATTATTCCCCAAGGTACAACAGGCTAGACAGGAGATAATTTAGATTTCACAGGAGCATAAAAACTTAGGACACACATCCAATAACAATTTCAGAGCATGCGACAAAATCAAAGATTAAAAAAAAAAATGCAGAGTAATGAAGAAAAATTAGGCACTGCCACTTTCCAGTCTACTTGTTAAATAGGGATGAATTCAAGCAATGTGTAGTAGAAATGATTACAGTAAAAAAAAAAAAAAAAAAATAGAAATTTCTTCAGAAGGGATAGCTAGTGAGCGTGATAAAATGAAAACAGTGCTGAAAATAGGGTACAAATAGAGAAAGAGATATGGTTAATTAATAGTTGACAGGCTAACGGTTAAAAGTATTTCAGAATAAGGGGAATTGCAGAGCAGGAAAAGAAACAAATGCACAGAGTTAAAATAGAAAATAGGGGAGCATTTGGGTAATAATCATGAGTTTAGAAAGATGGAAATATTTATGGAAGACTTAAATTGTGCCAGGCTTTGAA
The DNA here is from genome assembly GCF_019279795.1 of Protopterus annectens. NCBI lineage: Eukaryota > Metazoa > Chordata > Ceratodontiformes > Protopteridae > Protopterus > Protopterus annectens. Next base: position 2,325,048 of record NC_056733.1, on the reverse strand, counting down.
GAAGATGAAGCTCAACAACAGCTTGACAGGAGCTCCATATGAAAAAAAAATATAGAATTGGAGGTGCTCAGAGATCTCTTGCTGCCAAAGTGCAAGCCCCATGAACTGTTGGGAGAGTTGGAGATCCTTCAAGGCTGGGTAGATAAGTGCCCTGCTGTCTAACTATTTTGGGGGTATACTCAGTTAGAAATACTGTTCAACAAAACCAGAAAAAATGCTGATGACATGATAGCTGCTACAAAAGGTGATTTTTAAAAACAAATCCATCCCGTATTTATCTTTTCAAGTTATATGTTATTATTGCTTTTCTAGTTAAATTTGTATGTTTAGTGACAGCACAGACAGCTTGCCAATAAATCATTTTTATTTTCTCATTACCCATGCATCCTTTTGAAAAAATAAAACGCCAGCTTTAACTTCTGCCCATTTCATTCTCCTGGGTTGAGCCTGAAAATGGTCCTTCACAATTAGCATTCGACCCAAGTTAACAAATGAAAATAAATTAAATAAAAAAGTAATAAATATTTAATAAGTTAATTTCTTGGCCATATCAACATACAGATAGATTACTCACCCAAGTACTACTTCAGGTAACAAAAATTAAGTTTGTACAAACACTACTGGTTATGAACCTATGAACTACTGATTGGGCCAAGTCTTAAAAATAAAAGGTTAAGACATGTTAAAGAACTGTATATAAATTCTCATTGTGCAACACACTGGTCAGACAAAACATTAGCAAGATTCATCACTTTGAAGTGCATGTGCAAGCAGAACTAAAATTATACACTAAGACACGGTAACATTCATTTGCAATTACAAAATCACAGCAAAAACAAAAGTTAAATAGATTTGAATAGCAATGTTGAAATGTACAAGCACAGCTCTTGCATACTTAACTGTGAGGGAGCACCCACACAAAAAGTAACTCATGTGGTACAGCTGCAAATGTAATATCAAAAACACAGCTGCTGAACTAATACTTTAGTAGTGTGATACTATTCCAAGTATGTATTGTTTTCTAACTCATGACACATATTTACTTTTTTTTTTACATCTAACTGGGGAATGGCCTGGTCAAATGACTGACTGTTTCAGCCATGGACTAGCCACAAAGCACTACAAATTACAGAATAAAGAAAGAATTAACCACTGACCAATGTACACAATCACTTAACTGTTGCACTCTTTATAAACATCAGTCCCTTTGATTTCTAATGTTCATAATCCATCAGCAGTAGTTCTGGGATTCAAAACAAGTTCTCATTACAGTAGGAAATTGGTGCAGTGATATCTTGTTTCTTGTGTGATGCATACCAGTCCTTCCCATTGCTATCAAAAGATGTTACTGCACACAACCCATTTCTCAAGTCCTACTTCCACATCCCCCACCTCCCTCCTTGGTCAAATCACTTACCCCTGAGCAACACTTTCCTGAATATTACTCGTCATCTACGCCATCTACATTTTTTATCCGATTAACTACCATGCAACTAACAAAACTGCAAAATACAATCAAAAGACTATGCATACAGGTAAATTAATACTATTCCTATTATGACTCAAATGCGTTTGTCAGCTTCATGACACACTGAAAGCCCCGACTGACTGCAACCCAAATGACCTGGCATCAATGCAGATTGGAGGTGAGCAGTCACTGCCAGCATGGCTATTCAAGAAGAGATAGCAGGACAGCCCACATGAAGACGAACATTTTTGGGCGGCCACGGTGGTGCAGTGGTTAGTATTGCTGCATCACAGCAAGAGGTTCTCCGGTTCGATTCTCGGCTGGGGTGCCTTATTTGCGGAGTCTGCATGTTATCCCTGTGGTCACGTGGGTTTCCTCCCACATCCCAAAGACATGCTCTAGGTGGATTGGACACACTAAATTTGCCCTAGGTGTGAGTGTGCGCATATGTGCGCCTTCTGTGGAAGGTTGGGCGCCGGGCTGGCAACTCTACACTGTAAAACTCCATTGCCAATCAAGAGCGGACAGGTGATTCGCTGTGGCGACCCCTAACCGAGAAAAAGCCGAAAGAGGACGTCGAGAAAAAAATCATAGCATAACGGACAGGAAAAAATAATGAATGCGCAGCCAGCATGCCAGAGCAGGCACAGACCATCTGGCACAAGTGAAAATGTGTACAGGGACTGCACTGTGGGATTTTCGCTTACTCGGGTTGCATGGAGGACTCTGCAGGTCACAGGAAAATGGAACCCAAAGCTTATGGCTATCTGGATGACAGCCATACCTATCAACTTCTTAGGACAAGAAATCTAGGCAAAGCCAAAAATAACGAGGGGAACAAAGGCCCAAAAACAGACATTTTTTTTTATTATTGCTCATATAAACTTAGAAAGTCGCTAGAATAAAAAAGGTTGTGTTTTACCATGCATTTTCTGAATGATATGAAATCCTAATCTTGAATGTCTATCATTAGTTGAGTCCTTACTTATTTGCCAGAAAAGCACTGGTTTTATGTGGAATAGACCAAAAATATAAAGCAAACACCTGGACATTCTGCAAAAATCTTGACAGTTGACACCTACGATGACAGCCCTTCTACAATCACCCTAGTACTAGCAAAGGTGAAACAGGGAAAAAATGGCTCAAACAGAAGGATGCTTGATGGTTGATAATAGATGTTAAAAATTAAACTAACAAGGATTAAGTTACAAAAGACTAAATAGAAAAAATACATACCTGTTGATTTATCTATTTCAGCTACCACACAGGCTACAGCAAAATCTGTAAACTCTCTACTGACTAAACCTGGTTTAACAGTATGCATAAGGCTACTCCTTTGCCACTACTATACTGCTTATTACATACGCACAAGGTAATTCTGCCACTTGGCTCAGGTTATATATATTACTTATTACATAAACACAAAGCAGTTCTGTCACTAGGCTCAGGTTATGTCTGAAAAGAGAACACATTAGAGCAAGTCACTAATCGGGTTCGGAAACAAACAGTTTTAAGAATTTCATACACAGTTACCCTTTTTAGTGTCAAGGCAATTTGAAAATGTTTCTTCCTTAACAGTGACAGTATACATAGTGAATAATTCTCAAACTCAAACATAATCAATATTCAAAGACATGCACATTAAAGGAAAATATTGTTTACACACTATATATTTCAAAACATTTTCCACCAATCTACATTTTCAAAAACTACATAATAAACTATTTCACATATCTTTTACCTAAACTGTATTTTTCAGTATTATAGCATATTTTACAATTCTATAACGTGCAAAAATGGATATGGACCAAATTTCAAGAGGATTCCAGCGATAATTTCGTTAAACAAAGTTAGTCAAGCTATACTTTTATTTCCATCATAGCCAGTTTTAAAACACATTTCTGCCATCTCCATACTTGCATCTTAAAAATCTACAAGCTGCAACACCAACCCACTATTAAACACACAAATACAAAACATTAGAGAAAGTCAACCGACAGACCACAACAGTAGTTTAGGAACATTAAACCACCGTGATCACATCCAAGAGGAAAGAAAAGCTCCAATGCCAGTTATTTCCAGTTTCCAAAACAATCTTTTCAGATTTATGCACTTAATTTGTTTTGCTTGTGAAGTAAACAGCATCCTGCTTTCCCACATAATATTTTGTCAGTTTTGCTGCGATATAGACAGTAAACAAAACAGTTGTCAAGCCATCATCTCTAAACAGCTTAAGTATGCAAACATGCCTGCCTGGGGCAGACATTAACCACCTAGATTCCAAACGGCTTCCTGTGGTCATTTTCAAAACTATATATTTCAAGACCAGACATCAAAGATTCAAATACAAAAGGAATCAAGGGCAGCAAAAGCAAAAACATGACCAAGAAAACTTTCAGTTTGTGTTTAGGTATATTTTTCACAAGTTTAAATGCTCACACAAGCACATGCATTAAAAGCAGGAAACAGATTTCTACACTAAAATCAACGTGTATGAAACAAATGCGTCTTAGCCAGCACAGCCACCTTGGCTATTTGGGTCACTTAATTAAATTTGCCAGTCATTATGTGTAGAAAATACAAGCTTTAGTTGTTCACATGCAACAATGAATTCCTGATTTACAAAGAGGCTTACTTAAATGTCGGAAAGTAACAAATGAAACAGTAACAAAATTAGGTGCTATGGATGTTTTTTGTGCAATATTTTAAAATAAACACGTTTAACACGCTCTTACCCAGTTCAGCTCTACACTGTACAGCCAGAGTATTCTTACAGAGTCTGTAGATTTTGTAAAATTAGCTACACTTTACCGTTTTTATACATATATTTCCAAGACAAAAATATTAATGAGAATTACTTTAACAGTAACCATGAATAATTGTTTGATGCAAGTAGATTAACTAGTCTAATGGAAATATCACCATTTCAAATAAAAATGTGTTTTACATCAATTACCCATTACTTCCAAGAAAAACAGTTTATTTGCAGGATGTTCTAAAAAGAATAATTAAAAACTACTAAAACTGAAAAACATTAGGAACCAAAAATGGTACTAAACTGTTAAAATGAGAAAAATACCAAATGCAACTATACTGTCCACCTAAAATGACAAAAAATGTGGTGTACAATATACCACACAGTATTTATAGTCCAAAACTAGGTTTAAAAATACCATGGAATTTTTTTACCAAATTTGCAAAACAATTAAGACTTAAATGTATAATGGGAATGACAGTAAATTGGTCTTTTGAAAAATACCAAGATTTTAACTATTTTTGTTCTTAAAAGAACAAATTTAAATCATTTTTTTTTCCATTGCTGGTTTCTTAAACCAGTTTCTTTTCAAATATGACCCCTGGAGATGCACATTCCCCATGTATGCAGGGCTTCTATGTCTTTACCAAACTTGTGAATTTGATATTTACTTTAACATATTTCAAAAAAAATGTAAAGTTAATTTCCTATGACTGTACAGACAACTATTGCAGCTGCACTTACATCAGGAGGAAGTGTTATTTTGTATAACTATTATTCTCTTAACATTTTTAGTAGTCAAAGTGCGACACTGAAGGAAACTACAATTTTACACACTAGTCAGACTTTTTCATACAGTATAGCTAGTACAGATAATGTTATACAAACACTCAAACATAAACAAAATAAAATTTTTATTAGCCTGCACTGTAACCAAACTCCTTAATCATGAATGCAGTCCAGAAATTGGATACATGTGAAGCCTTAAAACAGCTGCATCCAGTGCTCTGCATCACACATTTAAGCAAGCATTTTGCCTTAACATTTGACAAATATTTCTTTCTAAATAAACCTTATAAGTACAATGAGTGATTGTAATGTGTGTTAAAAAGGTAGATTGGTGTGTCCCTTTGTCCTAAATAAACAGCTATACAATTTTAAATAGGATTAGTTAATTCTGAATGACTATGATGAGTCAAATTTAGGAAGAAAGATAGTTAAACACAGTAAAACAGCTAAACAGAATTCCACTGCAAGATTTATAATCTTGTTCTAAACAATGTTCTTCAAAAAAAATGTCAAATACATACTAAAAATGTTGGAGGCTAGGGACTTTTTTTTTTTTTTTAATTGCTACCAGTTTCAATGTGTGCATGGTAGCCACTTAATTTTTTCAGAGAAATGTATTTTTCACATTTATTCATAAAACCCCATCACTTACTCTTGTGTGCATTACACAAAGTTGAACAAGTCTTTAATCTCAAACCCAAATCAAACCCCCTTTTCCCTAAATTCAAGTAACTAAACCATATGTACATTTGCTGATACAGTGGGACATTTAAACGGTTTTTAATTCTTGAATCCCCAGTATTACTAAAGGCATAACCTGCCCCAAAGAGAATGGGAATTAATAAAGAAATTAGACACACTTCAGAAGTGTGTGTGCCAGGAAAAGTAACTTCTGCTGTTCGACGTCTAGAAAAATACTGCAAACAATTATTCAAAAAACAAAAAAAACTTCAGCAACTGTTCTAAAATGTATTTTCCCCAGATTTCTTTTTTCTAGTTTCCGCAAAAAGCTAAAAAAAAAAAATACAAAAGGAAGGGTTTACACCTGTACAATCCACAAAAGCATTATGAACTTCATAATCCTCATACTGTGTTATGCCAATGTTAATGCAAATAAATTGCAGAAACTGTCAGCAACTAGAATTTTCAACATTATAGCAGTATAGTTGGTGCATATACTATTACATATCATGACAGAAACAAACATTATCTTCTATTTCCATTCCAGACTTAAATACACCATCCCATTTTAAACTGGACACTAAATTTACAACATGCTGTTTAACAAAAGCACAACACAAACACTTACAGTACTGAGTACACATTAAAATACAGAAATTTAAAACAGATTAATGAAAATATTAGGTAGATCTGTTCATGTCTGTTAACTAGTAAACATGTAATTAAAAAGAAAATATGAGATGCAAGCAAGAGATGGCTCCTGTTTACCAGACATGCACTTGTGTCATTGAAAAAATAGGCAGCACACTCGTCAATTGCAGAAGCTGTGGGTTCCAGTTCCACACCAGGGGATCGACTGCTGACACAGCAGTGCAATATAAGCAGAGTGTTGTACTCCTGTTACACTAATATAGAAATAATATTTAAGCAAATTACAATGGAATTCTTAGTCTGTGCAACATCTCCTAGTATACACTGTAACGTCTTATTGTCCAATATGTGGTAATGTCTTGTCAAGTATCCTAATTATTACTGTATGTGAATGTCTCTTACTCTTTCTCTAATTACATGTTATGTCTTGCACTGGGACCAAACAACGAAATGTCGTTCATCTGGCACTGCTTTGTACATCTGATAGACAAATAAGGTTTACTTTGATTTGACTGACTAAACTGAGACACCATCTCCCCATGTTGGTGGTAGTTTAAATGGATGTAAAAGATTCCACAACACTTATCGAAAAGATTAGATGTCTCCCAAAACCCTGGCCAAATTTATTCTACTACTATAAATACCACCTCGGGTCTCCCCTGGAAAGATACTAAGAACTTACACAGCACTATAAATAATGAGAGACAAACTAAGACCACAAGCACTACTTAGAAAACAACGTCAAAGGAAACAATTTTCAGAAATATGAAAAATACTACGCTGAGATAATCTACCACTGTGCCAAGGCAAATTTGTTTATTCACTCATTCATGTTTTTTCAAGAAAGACCAACCTCCATAATAATAATATCATCAAAAGTGAAACAGAAAAAAGCCTGGGACCACTCTACCACAACCCTGAATAATTAACTGTAGATCTGTCAGACCTGACAAGTGGCAATTAAGCATAGCTCTAGTGCACTACCTTGGGGGGTAGAGGTTGTCAAACACAGCAGCTCCATTAAAATCAAATGTAACAGATGCTGCTCCATGTAAGAAATAGCAAATATGAAAACAAGAACAAATATAACAGAATAAGGCAGGAAAGTAACAACTATGAATTGTACTCCTACACATCACAGTAATCTTTGTTTAAATGTAAGGCACAAGAGTTAATCACCCAAAAGGGACGGATTCTCAGAATAAACAGCATATTTTCAGAACCAGATCCAAATTAAAAAAAAATACAGTGTTAGTAGCTACAGTACAGTTTCTGTAAAAGTTACTGTACAATGTGCACCTTTTCTAATAGAAGCACAGCAAATAAAGTGGTAAAATTAAAGGTGCTCTATAAATAAGGCACCAGAATCAAACATGCAAAACTGTGTATTTGCTGTATACATGAATTATGGTTGCATATATTTATTCAATACACATACATATGTCTACTTACAGATACTTAACTGGAATATGAAATTAAAGTACATACTGTAGATATTTTTAGATGTCACTACTCCACACAAACACTAATCACCACAACTCGAAGATCTATTCATTTTTAAAAAATAAACCACTGTCCACACAAATGCAGTTGCAGTAATCACAGCACAAAGACCCCATCTCTTTAGTAATTGAAAGTAACAAAATTAGTACAGAAAACATAAATCATAACTGCAACCAATCAACTAGAAAAGGCTACTGCCAGAGAAATGCAACTGCATCTAAACATTTATACAAAATAAAATCAAGTTAACTAAGAAAACAAACCTGAAAGTAATCCTCACCACACTACTAAAACAAAACCTCAAGATGTATATATTTATACATGATCAGTGCATTGTAAACATTTACATTTAACTAGTGCATTGGGACTAATTCACATGGACCTCTATTTCAACCACAGCCCAGGAATACATTTGAATCGGCACCTTGCAATGACAGTATTACAAATGTTAACACACACAACACAGTTACAAAATATACCTAGCATATAAAGTTACAATGAACAGTCAGCTCACGCGTATAAAATCTTAAAGTAGTAGTGTGTACCAGCAAAATGCCTGAATAACTTTTAACTAGTTTTAAGTGGTATTTCAAAACGAAAGAAAAACATAAGTCAATATGTTTATTAAAAGAACTGTGGAATCCCATGAAATGAATGGGATGATGTGTAAATGGAACATATGAGGGTATGTTTGAATTACAAATATAACAGCCTATATAACAGAGAATTCACGTCATGTGAATTGGAAAAATTGTTCTCTAAACCTACAATACAGGAAATTTCATTTATTACAAAGTATGGTGCAGCAGTTAGCATTGTTGCCTCACAGCCAGAGGTTCTCTGGTTCGATCCATGGATGGGGTGCCTTCTGTGCGGAGTCTGCATATCCTCCCTGTGGTCACGTGGGTTTCCTCCCACATCCCAAAGACATGCTGTAGGTGGACTGGACACTCTAAATTGGCCCTAGGTGCGAGTGCGTGCATGTGTGTGCACCTTCTGTGGAAGGTTGGGCGCCGGGCTGGCAACTAGACACTGTAAAACTCAACTGCCAAACATGAGCGGACAGGTGATCCACTGTGGCGACCCCTAACCGGGAAAAGCTAGAAGAAGACAAAGCATGCCCCCCCCCACTCCCCAACACATACAAACATGTATGCAGATGTGTCTTGAGAAGTGTATTAAAGTTTCAAGAAAATAATAATATTCCACAATCGCTCACTCCCATTTCCTTATTATACTGCAACAACTTGCGGTGTAAAACTTCAGTAAGGGCATGTGGTAATTATCAATTTATTACAAAGAGAAAAAAAATCTCTACCTAATCTTATCTCAGTGACCTTTTCCCAAGGCAATACACACCTACTTAGGTCAGCATGACGGGCTCTGGGTGATGGTCATTCATGATGTGATATGCTGTCCCATGTAGAAAATGTGAAAAAAGGGGTGGTGATGTCAGCACAGACAACGCTTACTCATACAGAGGCCAGTACAACCATTAGTCACAGCCAGTGTCTCACTGTCCAAATGTGCGCCCATTTAAACTATTTAAAATTTACATAAAGTTCATTCAAGGTTAAAAATATGTATGCAGAGGATTATGTACTTCATCCTGGTCTCCACAAAAATCTGTTCTAGCTATCAACCGTCAAAATATACACTTCCTCTGGGATACAGAAAGTGCATTTCCAGCCATGATAAAGGAAAGTGATTAAAGTTTGTCACAGCAAAAACGTCATATTCTTACAAACAACACACCTGTATTCTGCTGCACCCTAATATCTACGTTGAAATAGCTGGACAGCCCTACCACTGTCTACATAAAAGCATGTCTGCCCCATTCCCATCATGAAGACATAGCAAATTGGGCACATTCTCCTCCCAATGCCCAAAACCTGACCAATGAACTATTGCTACAGTTATGACTACAAAAAATAACCAATTGCCAGAATATTTAAAAAATTCACTAGCCACTAAATATATTAACCAAAACACCCTCCTCTAGCGTGTCTCCGGGAACACGTGTACTCAAGTGATTAGTAACAAACACATTTTACTGCACAAAATCCACTCCACTCAATGCACCGACCCGAACAACTTTTAAACTGTCATTCTGCTTGCTGGAGTGTGATACTTCCGCATTCTACACCAGACTTAAAATCCCACAGACTACACTGTCACGTTAATACACATCTTACCATCAAAATGTGATACGATGAGGACTAAGTCTCTACAATCACACCTCAATAAAGAAAAAAAACTAACCATAAGACAATAATGCCGACACGATCTAATTTAGTTCCTAAATTAAAATAATATGCTACCCAAAATAAAATTATACCAAAACAGAAAACAAAAAATGTATTAAAAAGCTTCAGCTCAGAAGAGCCGGAAGTTTAAACAGAAAGCAACTCCAGAATAATTTGTTTGTATATTTTTTTAACATTTACGTCGATTTCATTAATTATCGGGTTCCGTTACTTTACAAATACTACTGAAGAAACAATCTATTAAACCAGAACAAGAAGCAGATACCTGAACTATACACACAATACATAACTGGACTATTTTCAAAGTACAACACTCGCTTAAATAACATTTAAGCAACTCAACTGCCACTTGAGAAAAACAGACACGCAAGTGGCCATTCATTTCTGTCTTATATGGTTTTCATCTAACGCGGGGTTTTACTCACTTTCAAAGGCCTGTAAAAAGAGCTCATGATCGGCCTGTAGTTGTTCCATTTTCGCTTTCTTCAACGGCACCACAGCCGTAGAAGCGGAGCAAGGGCCGCCGGATCTACTGCCTGATACTCCAACAAAACCAGAACCGGGTCCAGACCCCGAACTACCGCCACTATGTTTATGGGGAGCCATCAAGAGGAACTAAACCCTGTCCACTATGTTTAATTAAAAATACTAAACTTTTTATTAGAGTAGAATAAATATAATTTAGCGGTGCCTTTTTACGGCTCTCAATGTGTTTTTAATAAATAAATCATCCATTGGCTTTATTTGGTTGACCCGATAAGCACTAGTATATTGTTTTTCACATTTAATGGTCCAAACTACTAACTGGTGATGTATTTTTAATTAAAACAAACACAATAGTTAAAATAAATATAAAACATTTCCTTTCCACACGAGACAAACAGAACTCCCAAGTCCCGTCGTGCAACAAACGCCAACCTACAGAACCCCTTCCACTCCACTCCACCCCTTACCAACATGATTGGCTAACAGCGTATCGACGCGAACTCTGGGAATTTTCATAAGACCTATTCGATGTCAGTTAAAACGACGGTTCCTGAAGGTTTGGTAGAGCAAAACGGCAGCCCTCGCGCCCCTTCTTCCTTTGAATTGATTTCGCGGGAAATAATTTCGCGAGTGCATTGTGGGATTCTACTCCAGGTAATTCGTTGCTTGCTCTACGTTGTTCGAGGAAATGGTTGAATGTTATTTTTATTACAATGTGTAATTTCAGTTTTATTTCTACGGATACAAGAAATGGTTTACTTTTAAAGGATATACCAATTATCTACTTGGAACACCTGTATGATTGAAGAACTAGGGTGCTGCCTGCACGATTCTGCGGTTGTTATTGTGTTCATAGATTTAGAAAAAATGAAAAATTTTGTTTAATGTTCATGTTACCTTTCTTTTTACAGTCCACTTACCTTGAGGCTTCTTTTTTGTTTTGTTTTTAAATATTTAACAGTTCTTGCCAATTTAATGCAGTTTTTATCGCAACATGTTTCTGGAGATGGTGTGCAATCTAGACTGATTTTCAGTAAAGCGTTTAGAAGTAGGTTGCCTAGCATACCCTTCAAACTCGTAGCAGTGGGTGGCCCATATTTCTCAAATGTACAGATTTTTGCAGAATGTCCAGATTTGGGCCTCATATTTTTGGTCCGTTTTTCATAAAATTGTGGTTTTCTAGCAAATTATCGGTAAACATTAAAGACTGGAATTAGAAAAAAATGAGACATTTGAGTTTCAGACTTCATATACTTCAGAAAAATTCATGCTAATGCAAAATCTGTTATTCTATCAACTTTGTAAGTTTGTAAGAGCAATATTTAAAAATTGTCCTTATTTTTGGACCTTTGTCCCACTTTTATTTATGGCTTTGTCCATATTTATTGCTGTAAGAGGTTGAGAAATGTGCTTAGCACACAAATTCTAGACAAAGCAAAAATAATGGGGGAAGCTGGTAATCAGAGGCATATTTTTTAAATAGTGCTTTTTAAACAGCGAAAGTTAACAGAATATTAAGTTTTGATTTAGCATGTATTTTTTAAGTCTGAAACTCTGATGTTTGTCATTAATTACTTCCGTTCCCAAATATTCGCCAGAAAAAAACATATTTTATGATAAAAGGGCAAAAATGTGTGATAAAAATCGGGATACTTTGCAAAATCCTGTACAGTTGAGAAATACACATACTATCCATTGATCTTTCCCAGGAAATACTCTTGTGTGCAGTGTAATTTGTCAAAAATCTCACTAATGTTCACAGAAACTCCACCAATTGCTTTTACTACCATGGCATGCATATTACTAACGCAAGTTGCTCTGGCAGTGACTGTAGCAATAATGGAGAATGCTGGACCACAGCAGTTTGTGTTTGTGTGTAGCTCACAGAATGTTATGGCAGCTTTTATTTGCACTTTGTTAACCAGGTAAGTCCCTCTATAACAATGGCCTCTTTTTCATTGAGATCTCCAATTGCATAACATTCTGTCAGTTTCTTAAGACAGGAGCAGTTGTTTGTCATCTGATCACCTTGGTTCTATTGTCAAGTTATTTTTCTGGGCATGAGATAAGAGGTTCAGAGTTCTCACATTCAGGGAGTTTATGATGTAATTTTCTCCTAGTTTTGTTTCATAATTTGCAGACTGTCTGCAGTAAAAACAAAATAAACATTTTTTCTGTATTTCAAATAAACCATTTGAGTGCTCAATGTGTCTTCACTTAGTAGAGTTAGAAAGCGACAACATTTTTAAGTGTCCACTGCAGAAAAAAAGTCTGTCTTTATTCTAAAGAGTTTCACTCTCCTTCGTAACTAAATTAATTCTCAGGTCATCTGGAGCTTGTACTGGCCAAGCACTAATCTTAGAATAAACTAAAATATCATTCATCTTTTCGTAATCCAAGTCTTGGTAATTACTAGCATCTTTTTCTTCTCCATTGTTTTCATTATTTTTTTTATCGTGTTGACGATGACTCTTAACATTTTCCTTCTCTTCCCTATTTTCACTGCTTATAGGAGATGATTCATTGTTATCTTTCAGCCCTGTGTCATCAGAATCTCATCTTCTAGTACAGGTGCTTTGGATGTACCATCTGGCATTTCTTCAGACAATGTTGAAGTTAGTGCATATTTCAAAATAGATCGAAACATTGTTCCAATAGTCTCATCTTTTTTTTTTCTTTATTAAAATCCATTGAGTCAATGTCATTTCATACTGGAAAAGGTACACAGTTCAAATTTCTTTATGACATTCAAAATAACTATGAACCAATTGCTGAATTCACAGCAATACTGCCACTGACTGCAAGTTCCTGCGGGACAAAAAAAATATGGTTTCTACTAAATCATCCCAACCTGAAAAATTATAAATGCCAACTGAAGCAGCACCTGATAAATGGCCCTGTACTTGCACTATCCCTGGTTGAACTGGTACTAGTATGGCTATATGAATTTCCTGATGTACAAAATGTAATGTATTATTATCACAACTGTATTATCCTCTGTCACCTTATCTCCTTTAGCTTCATTGAGCCTCTTCCCTCCCTTCCTTTCTTTGGGCTAATCTTGCTCTTTATCTTATCTTCCTAGGTCCCAGATTTTGAACTAGTCTTTATAGTAACAAATACTCTTATGTAAAACCTGTCAGTCTGTGAATACTGATGACATTGCACTAAACTTTCCTATATTAAAACAAAGATTATTCATATACAACCCGTGCAACTGTTGTTATTTTAATCAAAACTGCTTGTAAATGATGTAACTGATGTCAAGGATGTTTAAATAATGGAACTGTCTATGAATGAAACTGTAAATGAAGAAACAATGCAAATTATGTTGATGATGTTTGTATAATGGAGCTTTTCTCTTCAGGTCACAATTGAAAAGGGCAATGCTCAGACTTTCCAGGAAACAAATACCAATAAATAAATATTTCTTCTATCTGTATTCTCATTTTTGTTCATGTTTTTCCACCAGTAGGTTCAAAAAAAAAAACTAAAACTGGTATGGTATAGAACTGTATTGATTACATTATATCTATAATTTGGAGAATGATTTTACTTGTTTTTACTAGGGTGGATGTCTAGATTAATGTCTTTGGCTAATGCTACAAATTAGTTTTTTTGTAAACAAATATTATTAAAAAATAAGACAAAACTATGAAAATGCTTAAGACTCTTCCAACTGCAAAGATATTACCTTGTTTTTTTCCTATTAACAAACGCACTCAGTGGGAGATAAGTTTGCAACTAAAGGAAGTTGGTCGGAGGAATTCTATACATTGAGTTCTGAGTGAAATTTACAAAGATTCCTTCATTCATATGCAAAGTTTTTAGTATTTCTTTCCTTGCTTACTGCTTCTATGTGGAGACAAGCACTCTGCAGGTGCAAGCACTTAATCTTCAGAATTCTGACGATTCTTTGCCGAGAGAAATTCAAAAATTAAAGATATAATGGCAAGCAGTTCAGTGAAAAATAAAGTTTGAAATTATGAAAAGTGAACAAAAAATAGTAGCCTCGGTACTTTAATATATTTATTAGAACAGCACACAATTATTTTTAATTAAAGGTAGTCAGTGCACCTTTTCATAGGGCTAAAAGTTAATGTTTTCCAGAAGCATACAAGATGTTTTTCACACATGGGAATAGAATAAAGATAGGAAAGCAGACATCAATCAGTGTAAGTGGGAATACAAGCTGTAATACCCATTTTATCTTGGCTAATCTTAATTTTAGATTAGGAAATGCCTATCTATCTGCCAGTTTCGAGCTGTTGTTCCTATCTGGAGGATTAAACTATATTTGTTGAAAATATACACAGTCTTGTGCATTTGTTTTAAGTTAATAGGGAATGACTATTTCTGAAAATGTAATTTTTTTGGTTTGAGGGCTTTCATTAAAGCAAAACATCCTGACAAATGTGACATGGGTTCAAATAGAGATGAGAAGAAACAACTGTATAAAAGATCAGCCTGCCAAACATTTGAGTGTACATGTAAAATAACAACTGGAAATGCACATTCCGAAAAGCTGTCATGTATTATAGCTGGAAACAATTTTTTTATCATAATGATTATATTATCCATATTATTTTGAAATGTAAATGACATATTATAGGTATAGACAAAAAGGAAAGAGTATTGAATTATATTAAACAATGCAGAGTACAAATATCACTGTTGCAGGAGACACAGTTGGAAAGAAATGAGCATTTGAATTTGACAAAGAAAGGATTTCAGGATGGATTTCCAGCAGAACATTAGAGACAAAGAGAAAGGGTAGTAATACTATTTGCTAAAGAGGCTTCAATAGTGGTAGAAGAGAGGGGAAAATGGTAGATTTGTGGTAGTAAAGGTTTATTGGCAGGGAGGAGTATTATGCTGACATGTATTTATATTCTCTCAAACTGCTGTTATGGAGGTTAAGAAAATTTGGGGAGAAATAATCCGCTTTCAGCAAGGAATATTACTTAAAGATGTGGAATGAAACTTGATTTGTAATAATGAGGATTTTTAAGGGGGGCCCAGAGGGGAAAATATAACAAAATAGGGTAGATTTATTAAGAAATGTGTGAAAATATTTGGTATGGAAGACATTATTCAGTAGTAGGAACACGGGCAGAAATTGCATATTTTTCCACAAGGTACAATGACTGAGCTAGACTGGATACAAATTATATTTAACAGGGAGATGTGCATTTCATTGAAAGTGGCAACACCCCCCCCCCCAACCATTTCACATTATGCACCAGTACAATAAAAACTAAGATATAAATGCAGGGCAATGAAGTGAAAGGAAAACACTGGTGCTCTCTCACCTACCTGTTATAAACAGAGGAATTTAAATAATGAGTAGTGGAAATTATTTGAGGGTTATTAGGGAAGATAGAAATTTCTTCAGACGGGATAGCTAGTTATTGGGATAAAATGAAAATGGAGTTTAAAATAGAGTAGAAATAAAAGAGAAAGAATTACAGTTAAGAAGTAATTTATTTAGAAGGGGGTGACACAGGTTAAATTATTACCAAATAAGGGGGAATTTCACAGACCAAGAAGAGGAACAAATGCAGACTGCTAAAGAGAAAATAAGGGAGTATCTAGATAATATTCATGGGTGTAGAAAGACTTCTGTTAAGCCAGTTTTTTTTTTTTTTTTTTTTTTTTTTTTTGCTAACAGCTTCAGAACACAAAATAACTTTAGTACAACCACTTAAGCAGCAGAAAGTAGAAAGGGTTGTCGCCAGACTTAAGGAGCCAATGACAATAAAAAAAGAGATCCCCTGGTGGTACTAGAGGTATTTTGGAAATATTGTGGAAATTCATGTAACAAAGAGGAATGTGAAAACCAAGAAAGAGCACAAATGGAAATATTTATGAAAGACTTAATTATGCCAAAGGTAGAGGAAGATTGGACTCAGCAACTAATAGTTAAGATAGGAGGAGATAAGATAAAAATTGTGATATATTATCAATCTTCAAGGAAGTCTCCAGAAACAGATGGTACTGTTATGGAAGTCTGAAAATTAAGAGGGAAGAACATGATGAAGATCTGCAAGATTTTGTTTTATAGTAATTTAAAAGGAGAGGAAGCAGCAGTATCTCAGAGGAAAGCTGTGGTGGCTGTATTGCTCAATGAGGGTAAAGACCCAACAGACCTAGGTACATATGGACCCATTTAAATTTTAAACCATGATTACAAAGTGTTTAGGGCTATACTAGCTAGTATACAAAGGAACAATGGGAAGAAATCTATATGGCTCCTATGTATGCAACAAAATCCAGAAGGTTTAGGATCTCTGCCTGGATGTATTTGCATAGGTATTTTTGTTCCCATAGCAGATGTTAGAAACATTTTGCACAGGTGAATAGCAAATGCTGGTGATACGATGGGAAAGAGATGGGTAAGTGGGAACATGTTTTTGGGAGTATAATGAATTCACAGATTTTAAAAACTCACTATAAGATACTTTGTCAGAAATGTTGAGCGGGTAGATGGTTCTAACTAAGGAGATTATTCTGTTTCAGCTGAGGCATATAATCTGAATTGCCTAGACATAGTAAGGTCTGCAAGGTTTAATGTTATTGGCTGCCAAAAATGCAATTACTGCAAAATGGAAATTGAAATCTAAGCCAACAGCACTGATGTACTGAATATTGTAAGGGAGATCTTTAGAAACAAGAAGGAGTAAATTGTATAAAAATTAATAGATTTTGTAGGAACTATGTATACAGGATAATGTTCAGGGGGAGAAATGAGATTTAAGGGGTGGCATAAATCAAGTATTTTATGTAATGTAGTGAATTATGGTTGTGAAAAATATATGCTGTGTGAAAACAATGAGTAATACAACTGCTCTTACAGTGATATGCTTAGGCGGTTGACGAGTAACTTTTAACTAATGTGCTGTTTTTCAGAAATAAGCTCTACAGGTCTACCCAACCAGCCCTGAAGTTCAAGCTCCACTCCTGGACTTTAGCTAGCCTTCGAGTGGTCCTACCCACAGAGTATTGCGGAAACCTCGGCAATACAGTAATTAATTGAAATAAGCTTGTGACGATGTAAGGTATTGCCAGCTATGCCAGGAGAAGTAGGGCAGTGGATGTATAACATATGACAGCACAGCTAGCTGGAATTTTGTAAAGAATTATATGTCGTTTGTGTATCAAACTGATTTGTACAGATGCTTGTATTAAAATGTATGTGTAAAGCTGCTTGTGTTAAAAATGTACCAACAGTGGATCCTAACTGTATTGTAACTGATTAAATTGTATGTTTTAACAGAGTATACTGGGTGAGAAGAGTTAATCTCAGTCCAGCTAACTTTGAAAAATAGTAAGAAATTAAATTACTTAATTTAAGCCATAAAGATTGTATCTTAACAGTTCTGACCACAGCCAGAGACTAAATGTCTGTGCCAGAGAATGGTTTATTAGCTCCTGTAGGAAAAGTGGAAGTGGTTTATGGTTTTATAGCTTTCAGATGCTATAACACATCTCAGCAAAGCTGTATCTGTGTGTATGGTAACACATATGTGCTAAATTCTGGTTCAGTTTCTAGCAATAGGGGTAGTGTGGGAACCAGAAGTCAGATGACCAAATGTATAAAATGCCATTTTGTAATCTAGGACTAAATTGATGTTTCAAAACTAGATGACACTGAAGTCTCGTTGCACTCTGTTTTTGGAACCTGACAAAGAAGGACCCCTCACCTACTTCATCTTGCCTTGCTCTATTAAGGGACCAGGGAATGTAATTCTTTAGATCATTCAGGGAAAATATAGTGAGATTAGTTAAGTACTGTTTTTTTCTTTATTTGTGTGAATCTATTCAACTGTGTAATTTTAATATTTTGTGTGATTTAAACTCTCGTGTTTACTGTAAATAGATATTCTGTATTTTATGTTCTTTTATTATTTATGATTAAATATATTTAAACTTTTCACTGTGGCTGATCCTTTAGAGAATATTTTAAACTTTGAAAGTACTTATATCGGTTTGGTGACACTGTGGCCACTCCTGAAAGCCTTGCTGCTTTGGTCAAAACACTCCCATTTTTACTAATATTAATTTCACTCAGTATAACTGGGTACCCTTATAAGAGCCTTTGTGCAACTGGCTTTTGAGTGTCTGGTGGCAGTAACTACATTATAAGCTGGGCAGACGAGGGCATAGCTAGTAAATCTGTGCTAGCCTTTCCCAGGTGTGCATGTATATGTGCTTGTGTGTGTCTGTGTGCGCGCGCGTATGCATGTGTATGTCAGTGTGCATCAGCTGCGTGGAGCAGAGACATGAAGCACTTTTTCACAGAGAGGGTGCTGGAGAACTTGACTTGGACACTCAGCTGAGGACTCAACTCTACAGCAGTGCTAGTGGGGGGGGTCTCATTGGGGCTCTGGGGAGAGAGAGCGATCCAGACCCCGGACTGAGTGTGTTCCCTGTGTGCTGTTAAGAGAAATTGTGGTTGATGCAGAGTGCTGCATCAGGAAATACTGTGTGCATCTATTTTATCCGAGTGAACATCCCTCTGCAGTGTCAGTGGTGAGGATTCAGGCTCCTTAATTACTGGCCTAGAGAGGGGACATCACATAGCTCTACAGGTCTCCCCAACCAACCCTTAAGTCCAAGCTCCATGCCTGAACTTTATCTGACCTTTAAGTGCTGCTACCCACAGACTATTGCGGAAACCTTGGCAGTACAGTAATTAACTGTATGTTTCTATCAGGTCAACTACTTGTAAATTAAAAAAATATTGGGTTTTGTGGCCTAGTTACCTGATGCACATCACCAAAATGCCTACCTCCCATTCAACTTATCCCTGCTGTCACTCCTCTACTATTCATCGGCCTTTACTTTTCAGTACCTAAAATAAATAAGTGTTGCTGCAACGGTCTTCCAATACCTATCACTACAGCAGAAGTTCTCACCCCCCTACTTAATTCCAGGATACTATCTCTCTTTTTTTCCTCATCTATCTTTGATTTTTTTTGCTTTATCTTCTTAGTTTCTAGTGGCTTTTAGAGCATTTACTGTTTTAGTACTTTAACGTTTACATAAGTTAGGCTATTCCTTGCACATACTGATATACAGAGATACTTTACCAGCTTACAAATAGTCTTTTCAACAGCTACGACCAGAACAAGGTCCATCCATTGCTACTTTTTTATTTGTAACATCTGCATCACGGTGCTGTAATTGCTGCGACTATTTTCTTGCTTTCTTTTCTCTTTCTTTAAATCTCATAATGCAATGTAGAATTTAACAACCCTATTGGCTTCCCGGGCCATTTTCACTTTCTCCTTTCCAGTATACACACTGGCATTATGGTGATGTGCTTAGACAGTTGGCGAGTCACTATTAACTAATATGCTGTTTTTCAGTAAGTGAAATATCTTTTTTTGAATGTCTATCCACAGAAGTACTTTCAAACTCACTCCATACTCCAGTTTAAGTGTAACAAATTATTTTATGTTGTGTTTTTATGGTAGAGTTACGCTATTTTATTCTTAGTGTTTTCTTGACTTGTAAATTCTGCAGTTTTCTTTTTAACTCATCTAGTTGGTCACTATCTAAATTTTCATATCACTGTATCTCACAAGCAGAATTTAATGCTCCAGTCTAGAGTTTTACTGACTATATGAAGTTATTTTGTTTTAAATGTGGTATTGTACTTCCAGTGCATGTATTTTATTTATGTCTGAATTAATTCTGAAGTATAGCTAGATTGTGTCAAAGCTGTTCAATTTTTGCATTATTGTTTGACGCTTACTATTTCTAATTCTGCCTGAGTGAAATTTGCAGCATAGCTAGATTGAGACAAAGCTGTTCAATGTTACAGAATTACTGCTTGATGTTTACCATTTTCTAAATGTGCCTGTCAAGCTTATTCATAACTGTGTCTCTTGAACTTTTCTCAATCTGCACAGTCTGTAAAACAGTTTTCAGTTGTCTACCTGTTTTCCTAGTCTCTCTTGTCTTTTCCACTTATACTATTTCCTCAATTCTTACACTAAGGTCATTACTTTATCTCCTATTCTCTCTCTCATACTTTTCATTTGTTATTTTACATAGGAAATAAGATCCATAGGTCGCCTTAACCAAGCCTGAAGTTCAAGTGTTTCTATTAGGTCAATTACTATTATATTAATAAACATTGTGTTGTGTATCCTAGTACCTGCCCTGCTTCACATCACCAGAAATCCTACCTCCCCTTCTACTTATCCTTGCTGTCACTCCCTTACTATTCACCAGTTTTTAACCTTCAGTATCTAAAATAACCATTGCTGCAACAGTCTTCCAATACCTATCTTTACAGCAGAAGTTCTCATCTCTTTATATAATTCCAGGATACTATCCCTCTTTTTTCTCATCTCTCTTTGAATTTTCACTTTATCTATTTAGTTTCTAGTGGCTTTTAGATCATTTACTGTTTCAACATTTTACATAAGCTTGGCTATTCCCTCCACAGACTGATATATGGAGATAATTTACTGGCTTACAGATGGTCTTTGGAACAGCTACGACCAGAAAAAGGTCTATTCCGCTCCATTTGCCCACACTCAGCTCGGGATCACTCTGCTTCCCTACCCTACCCCCAATTCCCACCCGCCCCACTATACCTAAACTTGAACATAACTAGCCTCCCCACCCACCCCACTACACCTAAACTTGAACATAACTAGCCATTCCCATCACAAGTCAGCCTATCCACAGACTAAAGTAATTAAATCAACTGTGTCTCACTATCCAATCACATAATCCCACCTAAGGCATATCTACTACACTCTACTTCATCTTGTAACTTTTAACTATTTTAGTTCCCACTTAACCACTTCAAACTATCATCCGTAGTTACTTTATTAATCACTTTAACCAAACAACTAAACTCTTAATATCATAATCTCAATAATAACAAACTACCAGAAAACAAAAACTGAGCATTTACCTTTAACAAATACAGATATTATCCCTACAAATAATAATATTTATAACTCTTTCCTTAGCTGCTCACTTGACTTCTTACACACATCAAAAAACATCACCACTCAACCAAAAATCCACAACTCCTGCACCATTCCAAATACCATCAACAAACATTGAAATAGCACAATCAATTTTCAATACTGCTCTCCTAGATACATTTATATTCAAAATACCACCAATAAATAGCAACAGCTTAGCTCACTTAGGGTGCATAAAGCCATCACTATTTTCCTCAACTTTATACTTAACACAGCATCACAACTTCTAGTTGGCAGTGACATACACCCAAATCCTGGCCACACAGCTACTTCACTCTCACCTAGCAAAGCCTCCTCTCAACCTCATAATATAATAAATTTACCTCAGCAGAAATCCAGTGTGTTACTAATAAACTGTAATATCAGAAGTCTAATTGACAAGGCTCAATACTGTCATGCCACACTCTCTTTATATTCACCTAACATAGTTGTACAAACAGAAACTTGGTTAAAACTACAAACTGAAGACAATGAGGTCGCCCCCCCCCTTGTTATAGCATTTTTAGAAAAAGACAGGAAAGGAAAAGAAGAGGAGGGGTAGCCATAGTTTTCAGAAAAAAAGCTAACACTACAACCCCTAAACCCAAACATCCCAACTTTAAATAACTCTGAGATTTTATTCTCAAAACTAGAAATTAATAATAAACACTTAATCATAGCAGGGGCATATATCCCACATGGGAACAATCTCACTACTGAAGAGAGTGTACTTCAATGGACCACAAAAACCTTTTGCCAAGAAACAATAATAATGGGTGATATCAACTTGGATTGGTATATCTGTAACCCACAGGACCATACCAGTCATATAAACCTCTATGGATTTACACAGCTTATCCAAAACAACAGTAGAATAGATAGAAAATCAAATAGACAATCTATCCTTGACTGGACTCTCACTTACAAAACCCCATGTTATCAACATTCAGCCTGTTTCCTTGACAGCCTAACTGACCACTCACCAACCTGCCTACTGAGACAAAAGAGCAATATTCCCAAAACTACTGTTTACCACCAAATACGAAACAAAAACAGTCTCAATCCCCAGACTCTAGTGACCACACTTAGCCAGTGCAATTGGTCTATTCTAAAATAACTACTCCTGAACACAGCTGTTGAATACTTAACAGCACAATTCTAAATGTCCATAATAACTTTGCACCTCCTAGGACAGTCTGAACTAAAACAAACATCACCCGCCCTGGCTAACCTAAAAACTAGAAATCTCAAATTTATAGGTAAAGCTTAGGAACAATTGAACACAACTAAAACTCTATAAAACTAACTAGTATACCAACAACTCTGAAACAAAGCCAAAACTCAAATCAAGCTTGATTAAAAAAAATACTATACTAGCTTACAAATAACATATAAAAAAAAATTCTGGTCAACTATCAAAACTATCATACACGCTGGACAGGTATTTTCCCCACCCCCATAGCCACCCCAAACTCTGGTACAACTGCCGAACAATTTAACAAATATTTCACTGAAAGTATTCTAGCACTATCCAAAAATAACTGTTCCCACCACAGACTTTACCATTATTAGAACATAGGAACAACTGTGCCTTCTCCTTCCATCCCGTCTCAACAAACACCATATAAAAATTGATTAGAAAACTGAAACTAACAATCATTGCAGCTGACAACTTCCCAATTGAATACCTCAAGATGCCAGCTGATGCCATAGCCTACCCTGTATCAATTCAAATCAATAGATCTATCACTGAACATCAAGTCCCACACCTCTGAAAAGTCTCTTATATAATCCCCCTCCATAAAGGAGGCATTTCAACAGAACTATCTAATTACAGACCTATTGCTGTATTATCTCCTCTATCAAAAATCTTAGGTGCATACATTTTCAAATAATGCACCACCTCTCAGACAATAATCTGCTAGCTAGCTCCCAACATGGTTTCAGACCTAATCATAGTATGCCTATCACCCTCTTAAGCTTCACTAATACAATCAACCTACGTAGGAATGAAGGCAAAATAGTCTCATTAGTCTTCCTTGATATACCCAAAGCTTTTGATACAGTCATAGGTTCATAGGTGTGTACTAGACTAATGGCCCTGGAGCCTTTACAAACCTAGCCCATAGGATTACTCTGGCATCATGCCACCTGACCTTAGTTCCCAGTGCCTCTGTCGAGCAAAGCCACTGGAGTGATCCCTGGGGTGAACTTTCTATTTCCCATCCACTCATCAAGATTTCTCTTGAAGAGGGCCAGTGAGGTGCTCTGCTTGACATGTATGAGAAGTCTATTCCATAGCATGGCAGTCTCTGGGTTATAAACCTGTCCCACCAGCATGTTCTGTTGATTGTGGTAATGAGGTTGAGGTCCGGGAGCATGTGGTGCACAGGAATTGGGATTTCTTTAGATGAAGCATTTCTAACAGAGCTGGGTCAGACATGGCTTTGTAAGTCAAGCAGAGATCGCCTCTAGGTAGGTGATGTGAGACAGAGAATGGTTGGAGTTTGACTCTGTCCATATAGTACAAATGTTTAAGGTCTAGGATCCTCTTTGTGAGGTACTTTTGCAGCTTCTCCAGTTGTTGCAGGTGTTTAGTGAGGTACATGCCATATGTGGCACTGTACTCAATGATTGCCCTAATGAGGGGAAGAGTCGAGGGAGACAGTGACCTCTTTCTTCCTAGACGCAAAACCTTTAGTAATTAGATGTGCCACATAGAAGGACTTTCTGACCACAGTGGCAATGTGGTGGTCAGAAGAGAGGTTGTTGTCAACCTGTGTTCCCACATCTCTTATAACACCTTCTGTGTTCAGTGGACTACCATCAATGTGGTAATTCATGGGAACCAGGTTTTTCCCAAAGGGGATGACGACACATATTTTGGCATTGAGCTTAAGGCCATGTTTTTGACACCAGTCATTGGTCTCAGTGAGGCCTTTCTGTAGGATGTCAACATCACTTGGAGAGTTAATAATAGCTCCCAACTTGCAATCATCTGCGAACTTTGTCAGCCAGAGTCCCTTTGTGTTGGCCTGGACTTCAGAGAAGTAGATACCAAACAGGAGAGGAACCAGGACCAAACCCTGTGGGACTCCACTTGTGACTGGTCGGCAGTCTGACTTGGAGTCAGCTACTTTCACACTGTGGGTTCTACCTGTGAGCCAGTTTGCAACCCACCTAGTGATATGGGGGTTGATGCCTAGCTTAGTGAGGTTTTCTATGATTCCTAAGTCGGGAATGGTATCAAAGCCCTTTGCCAGATCAAGGCAGGCTGTATGAATTACCTTGCCTTCATCCACATCTCTGGTGACTGACTCAAAGAAGTTGACTAAGTTGAACAGGCATGATCTACCCTTCACAAAACCAAACTGTGTGGGATCCAGAGTTTGAGAGATTCCCTATATCTTTGTTTATTAGGTACATGATGATGCGTTCTCTAGCTTTGCATATCAGACTCGTCAGTTCCCAGGGTCTGTAGTCGCTCCTCCTTTGTGGAGAGGGATGACTGTAGCAGTATGCCATTCAGTATGGACAAAGCCTGAGGTGAGGCTGTGATTGAACAGGGCACACAGGTAAGGTGCCAGTTCACTCTAGTTCATGTAGAACACAGCCAGGGATATTGTCAGGTCCTGTAGAAGCTGTATTCCTGGCCTTGGACAGTGCTGTTTTAACCTGTGCAGCAGTAATACTGGGTGCCTGGCAATCTACTGGTATTGTGACTGGTCCTTTGGGGGGGGGGGTAAAGCTGGCACTGAATCTGTCGGCCAGTATATTGGCAATATCTGTTGGTTCAGTATAGGAGGTACCATTGTGCAGTAGCTCAGAGCAATTTTGGTCTCTTCAAGTCTCCAATAAAAAACTTCTAACAGTCCTCTCCAGCCTAAATCTTAGTTCATCTGCACTCTCTTGGTTCCATAATTACCAAACTGACTGACACCAAGCAGTAAAGTGGTCACAAGACATCTCTTCACTATTGCCAGTCACATTAGGTGTGCCTCAAGGCTCCATTCTTGGTCCCTTCTTTTCAATACCTTCACCAACAATCTCAACAAAGCTACTTGTCTAGCTGCTTTAGTCCAATATGCAGGTGACTCTGCACTAATATGTGCAGCCCACACCCTTCAAGAACTGTAGGAAAAAACACAAACATTTTTCACAGCAGTGGAAGCACGGCTTTCCAATGTACAACTTATACTCAACCCTAATAAAACCAAGCTAATATTCTTCCAACCTAGTAGAGCCACTGACCCCCCCTACCCAAATTTTCCATAATTACCGCAGATAACATAACAACTGAACCAGTTACACAGACCAAACTCCTAGCCGTCATCATTGATCATAACATGAGATTCAACTAATACATATCGCAAACTATTAAGACGTTATACAAAAAAGGGAACTCTATATGAAAACATACAATTTCTTAGTTTTGTTCTACCTTAAAGCTGATATCTAACTGTACTTTGAACCTTCTGCTTGACAAATTACTACAATGTTTAATTGTATTTTACTTAAACTGTAACACTCCTATTTTGTCATTATGCTTGTATGCACTGCATATTTGTTTTTCTTTTAAGATTTTTATGTACATATTGTCCAACTTGTCTTTGTAATACTGTTCTCTTGAATTTTTTTTTGTCTGTTTTATATGTGGAGCTTTTCTCCCTGGGACTCTGCTGAAAATGGGCTCACTCCCAGTCAGACATTCCCGGTAAACAGATGCAAAGTAAATAAAATACATTTTCTATTAATGTATGTGTACTAATGTGGTATTTGCAATTCTGATTAATACATATATTTAAACAAGTATTTTAACTTGAATTAATCAACCCAATCTATTATCAAGCAGGGTAATAGACTTCTATGAGTTGAACAGTGAAGGTCTTGTACTGGCACCACAGAAGTGTAAATACATTTGGTAATAAAACAGATTTTGTCCTGGTCTGGTTGATAACTGTTGTTTTTACCCAAAAAGTTAATCACACTAAAATTTACTTAAAAATTGTGGACAGAATAAGGTTGACATTGAACCTAAATGTCTTATGGATGTGGTGGTGTTTTCTAAATGAAGTTATTGTATATAATTACAATACAAGGAGTGTTTTCCTCCTTCCTTACTAATAAAAATAAGACATTCTTTCTCATACTCTCTATGGACTCCTTTACATAATCCTGTTCTATTATATTTGTGATCTTATTAAGCCTAGGTTGCTCTAAGAGATGGTGGAAGATGTTAACTACAACTCAAACATGAGACCACACAAACAGACAAAAATAATGAAAGGGAAAAAGAAACCTTATATCTATCTGGGAAATGAAAATATTACTTCCTTTTGAGGTCAATAGTATGGAGGCAATGAGAAGAAAAAGTTTAAGAAATTTCTGGGGTCAAATTTAAATATTCCCAGAGGGAGAATACTTGATGCAATTAAGAGGAAAGAAGGAAATGATTGATAAAAATATTGAAGGTAAAAGTAATTAGAGAAATGTTTGGGTGACCAATCATAAAAAAGTAGACATAAATCCAAATCAGGATATATTGGCTCTATCAAATGAAGTTTAAGACTCTCCAAATGCATTGGTTATACCCAGTAGGAAACACAATATATCTAATACCACCACTTCCTTTCCTATCATGGCCATCTAATACAAAGTGTGTATATACCCAATATGCAAAGAGAAAAATCTAAAATCTAACAAGAAGTGACAATAGGTTATGGAGTGTTAGATAAAGAATTACAGGATAGGTTAGGAAAGGCAGCAATGTTGCGTTTTTTGAAAATGAATCAGATGATGATCTGTCACTGTTTTTTAAGCACATTCATTAAATTATTAAGACATAGACAAACAAACATTTACTGAAAAGAAAATAAATCATATTAACAATTTTCCATTTATGTACATTATGTATCATATGCATTTTCCTTCTTTATAACTATCTTCAGTCCAACATCACTTAATCTGTTCAGTCCCTGCCTTCCATTAAACTTCACTCTTTGTCCTGAAAATTATTCTCCATGCATTGTCCTACAATTTCCATTTATTTCTGTGTAATTGGCTTCTTCCATTTCTAAAGGTACACCTATTGAATACCACAAATACAGTAGGTTTAGGCATTGATTTCCATTTTCTAGTAATTGTTTCTTCTGTCAGCCAACAGGATTAAAGTCAATAAGGCCTTTATATGTGTAGACATTTCAAATCCTGTGCCCCAGTTCAAAAATCACATCCGTAGTTAAAACCATTTGTTCACCCAATATTTCTGACAGAGTACTCTTCAGGGAATTTTTTAAATTTTCCAACTCATTGTACTCCCAAAACACATCCTCCCAGTTGCATCTTTCTTCACCATCACACCTCTAACTTGTATGATTTACCCAACAAAAAATTCCATGAAGTCTACTCAGGGTATAAAAATACATTTGCAAACACTTCCAAGCAAAGATCTTAAACCTTCTGGACTTTGTTGAATACTTTGAAACCATATATATGTCTTCCCATTGTCCCCTTGTAAATTGCCCGTCTAGTCACACACTTCCCAATCTTTTCTAACCTCCTCTGATTGATTTTTATTTATATCATGCAATATTTTATATGCCCTACTAATTATCCTTTTCTAACAGCAGCTTCTATTCTAGATTCAACTAAAAACCCAACTACAGAAAGTATTTTACTTAAGATTCCTCTATCCCTTTTTCTTTACCTATACTCTGATATTTGAGTGAAGGCAGTTTCTAGCCTATAGTCCACACATCTTCTTGCCTTATCCCACTCTATTACCTTTCCATCTCTCATTATTTGTTCCCAATACCTTCAACCCTTTGCCAGTTTTCTTCAGTAATTTCCAACCTCCTCTTGCCTATTTTCTATACACCTACTTGGAGTCATCCCTATTGACAAAATCTTCTTTCTTCATTCTTGTGTCGCTTTAGTTCTTAGAATACTTTCTGCTACTTTACAAATATAATGATTTTTTTTCAATGTTTGGTCAAGGGTATTAAAGTGGGAGTATCTCTCAAGAGCAGAGATAATTGTAACAAGAGAATGATATGTTGAATTGTGGTAGTTACAATGAGAGTGAGCATGAAACAATAATATACAGAGAAAAAGAAAGCTAGAAGAAGGGAGGGTAGGTGATAATGAAATAAGAGTGACTCCCAGCCACTAGAACTGAGGAACTGGAAATAGGTACTAATGGCAGGGAGGATACGAATGAAAAAGGGATTATGTAGACGAGGGGACTACAGATGCAGGGAAATAAAAATATAAATAAAAATATAAAAGAAGCAAGAATAAAAGTTAGTTTGAGAATTAAAAGCAAAAGTAGTTGAAGACAGGAGTATAAGGATGCCAGAAGAATGTGAAAGAGGGGTTAAAAGTAAGATCAGTATGCTAAATGAGGAAATAGATTTCATGGACAAATGTAAGATATAGAAAGAAAGAAAAAAACAAGTGAATCATTTAGCAACAATTATGGTAAGAGCTCAAGGTGAGACAGAGAAAATATTTAACAATTAAATAGTATTTAAAGAAGATGAAGGTGTGCTCTGTAATTTAGAAAGACTGGAAAAAAACTCTTCCTTGAGACTTTGAAAAGCTTATTCTGAGAAATGGAAAGAGGAAATGAGATTCCATGATTTTATGAATGCAAATGCCTTGGAACAGCTAGTTGATGCCCCCACAAGAGGTGATAATATATTTGACTTGGTATTAATCAACATGAGTAACCACTGCAGCACCCCTACGGTATCATCCCTGGTAAGATCCGACCATAAAGCGGTCACTTTCAAAGTCACAATCTACCCTGACCCCCCCCCCCCCATAGCTAGGGTCAAACAAAAAAACTTCTCCAAAGTTGATTACAGTCTACTGAGGGACAGTATAAACAGCTAGACAGCCCTCTCCCCCACTATAGGATATGGCACCAATGTCCAAATCTACACCAAAGTACTATATGAGCATTTATATAGATGCATGGAATCAGGAATACCTGACTGGGACAAAATCATCCTGCGCAAGGAAGAGTAAACCTGTCTGGTGGACATCTGCAGTAAATGAACTATATAACAAAAGGAAAAAATTGCTGTCCAGGACCAAGAAGGAGCAGGTGCCCAACTGGAAGCAATCTCTCTTTAGCCTGAACAAGCAAGCAAGGGCACTGGTGAAATTCTCTAAAGTCAACTTCTAGTCCAAATTGGCCACATCTACTAGAGACACTCATAAGGCCTTCTTCACATATGTCTGCATTCTCAAAGGAAGCACCCAGATCAGTTCAGAATTGCTGGCAAGGACACCACATACACAAATGCTGTAGATATAGCCAATCTACTGGCTGACAGAGTCAGTGAAAACTTCTCCGTTCTGTCCCCCCATCACTAAATCAGGACATCCCCAGTACCTGCCCCCCACCCCATATCTTTAGGGAACAGGTCATTACTGCCCTCTCAAAGGCAAAAAATACAGCCTCGATGTGACCCGATAACATCCCAGGCTGCATCCTACATGAACTCAGGCATGAACTTGCAGCACCATTAGACACCCTATTCAACCAAAGCCTGAGTACTGACTTTGTTCCAGCTGAGTAAAGGACAGCCACTGTCCACCCTTTACACAAAGGTGGAGTGTCCACCAATCCAGGAAATGATAGACCCATCAGTCTAACTAGCCTGATCTGCAAGGCCATGGAATGAATTATTTATCATGGACCTCATTAACGGGGACATTAGCAACCTCCAAACACTCAACCCCACACAGTTTGGCTTTGTTAAGGGGAGGTCATGTCTGTTAAATCTGGCTGACATCTTTGAGACAGTCACCAAAGCTATGGACAAGGGGAAGATGGTGTACACCACCTACCTTGACCTGGCCAAAGCCTTCGACACTATTCCCCACTCAGGCATAGTAGATAAACTCTTTCAACTAGGCATCAATCCATATGTTACCAGATGGGTAGCAAACTGGCTCACTGATAGAACCCACCTAATCAAAATAGGGGAAGCCACCTCAAGCAGTAGACCCGTAATGAGTGGAGTACCCCAGGGTTCGGTCTTGGGGCCTGTTATTTGGGATATACTTCTCTGAGGTGCAGGCCAAAACCAGTGGGTTACAGCTGACCAAGATTGCAGATGACTGCAAGATGGGCGCAGTCATCAATTCCCCAAGTGATGTAGACGTCCTCCAAAAGGGTCTCACCCAAACAAAAGAAGGGTGCTAGAAACATGGCCTCAAGCTGAATTCCAAAAAATGCATCATCCCCTTTAGGGAGAGTGATGTCACCACATATTATCACATTAATAACAACAGCCTAAGTATGGAATCAGTGAGGGATTTGGGCACCCAGACTGATAACATGATGGTCAAAAGTCAGATTGCTGCTTCCATTGTACGGAAAGCTTTCTACATGGCACACCTCATAAGTAAGGGTATCTCAACCAGGGACAAAGAGGTCATAAAATCCATGTATTCTTCCCTTATAAGGCCAGTTATTGAGTACAAAGCCCCCTTCGGGATGTATCTCGCAAAGCACATGCAGCAGCTGGAGAGACCACAGAGGTTCCTCACCAGGAGAATCCAGTGCCTCAAGCACCTACCCTACACAGATACGCTAAAATCCCTGTCCCTCTGCTCAGTTTCATACAGACTCCTCAGAGGTGACCTCTGTCTAGCATACAAAGCAATCTCAGACCCCGCCTTGATGGGACTTGTGCATATCCGTAAGTCAAGCTCC
This sequence comes from Protopterus annectens, assembly GCF_019279795.1. Classification (NCBI taxonomy): domain Eukaryota; kingdom Metazoa; phylum Chordata; order Ceratodontiformes; family Protopteridae; genus Protopterus; species Protopterus annectens. The sequence goes on along the minus strand of NC_056733.1, from coordinate 2,293,727 downwards.
ACTCGAGCAACCCGTACGCATGACCTCAACCTGGTCTGTGATATCATTAGGACTTGTTGGTGGGACAGATTTGTGTTCCAGAGACTACCCCATCTGTGGAATGGACTCCCTCTCCAAATCAAGCAGAGTACCTTATTATCCCTTTTTAAGCGCAACCTGGATAACTGGTTGGGAAACAGAAAATAAACTCCTGGGATTCCACCTGTGTCCCTGCTGGACAGGGGCTCTGGGTGCTGACTTGTCTAAACATGGGCTAAGCTCTTGGCTAGGCTTATAAGGGCCTCAGGGCCAATAGCCTAGTAACCGCCTATGAAATTGTTGAATCAGTGAAATGTAAATAAGGCTACATTAACTGGAAATTAAGAGTTTTAAAAGAAACATTGAAAACTTAATTTTTACAGAACAAGAGATATTCAGATTATATGGATGGCCTGGCTGAAAAAAATGATGGATGAAATAGTACAGAATAAGAAACTAGAAGACAGTTGAATAAGCATTAAGAGAACAATGTTATCACTTATTGATGACTATGTTCGTCATATTGGTGTAAGAAAGCACTCTTTATTAGTTGGAACATATCCAGACTTTATACTGCAACACATTAAAAAAAAGGCTGGAAATAAACAGGTTAAAGTTAATATAATGATATGATCTTTGGTTGTGGGGGATTGTAAATACCTACAAAGGGGGAGCCACCACTGATCCTGGGAACTATCGCCCTATTAGCCTGATGAGCCTGGTCTGCAAGGCATGGAACGTATCATCATGGAACTCATAAACAAAGACATTGGTAACCTCCAAACTCTGGACCCCACCCAGTTCGGGTTTGTGAAAGGCAGATCATGCATTCTGAAGCTGATCGACTTCTTTGAGGCAGTCAGCAAAGCCGTACACGAGGGTAAGGTGGTTCACACAGCCTATCTTGACCTCGCCAAGGCTGTCAACACCATCCCCCATTCTGGAATTATAGCTAAACTCACTAAACTAAGTATAAATGCATATGACACAAGATCTGTTGCCAACTGGCTCACTAACGGAACCCACACTGTAAAAGTTGCAGACTCCAAATCTGAATTCAAACCAGTGATAAGTGGAGTACCACATGGTTCAGTCCTGGGACCTCTCCTGTTTGGTATCTACTTCTCTGAAGTACAGGCTAACACAGAAGGCCTCTGGCTAACGAAGTTCACAGATGACTGCAAACTAGGAGCCATAGTCAAGTCCCCAAATGATGTGGACATCCTACAGAAGGGCCTCACTGAGACAGATGTCTGGTGTCAGAAGCATGGCCTCAAGCTCAATGCCAAGAAGTGCATTGTCATCCCCTTTGGTAAAAACTCTGTACCCATGAACTACCACATAAACAGCAGTCTACTTACCACCTAATGTGTGATAAGAGACCTTGGGACCCAGGTGGACAGTAGTCAGGAAGTCCTTGTATGTGACACACCTCATCACAAAAGGGTTCTCATCCAGGAAAAAAGAGGTCATTGTTCCCCCCTACTCGACACTCATTAGACCCATTACATAGTACAATGCCCCTTTTGGAATGTACCTCACAAGATATCTGCAGCAGCTGGAAAGGCCACAGAAGTACCTCACAGTGAGGATTACTGGCCTAAAACAGATGCGCTACACTGAAACACTTCAGCTTTACTCTGTAGCATATCGCCTACTCCAAGGAGATCTCTGCCTAACATATAAAGCTATGTTAAACCCAGAGATGTTGGACATGCTGCACCTAAAGAAATCCCAATCCCTCCGAGCTACATGCTGTAGGGACCTAAACCTTGTCACCACAATAAACAGGACATGCTGGAGGGATAGATTCCTGTCCCAGAGACTTCCTATACTATGGAACAAGCTACCCATCTATGGCAAGCAAAGTTCCTCATTAGCACTCTTCAAGGATAATCTTGATGAGTGGATGGGAAATAGGAAATACACCCTGGGGATCACTTCTGTGGCTCTGCTCAACAGGGGCACGGGAAATTAACTTTCTTGGGTGGCATAAGCCAGGGAACCTTGTTGGCTAGGCTTACTTGGGCCCTTGGTCCGATAGCCTAGTACCTACCAATGAACCTTCTGATTGTATTGTATACAGAATTAAAGGATAATGGCTTCCTCTTTTATGTATATATGGATGTCTAGATTGTTTTTAACTTTAAGTTATAGACAATATTTTTAAACATATAAATGCTTTAATACTTTTAAGAGCAAGAGAAAATGATGAAAGATGTGAAAAATGTTAGTTTTTCTTGTATTTGCAAAGTAACTAGCTGGGTTTTTCCACTAAAATAAGCAGCCTGCATTTTCAAGCAGTTAATTTTGAGTGGTCTGGATGGAATGTCCTGGGAGGCCATTTGTGTTGATTTGTGATATACAATATAGTTAACTTTCAAAATGGGTATTGGCAGCCAGTTTAGTGAAAATAAAAAGTAAAGTAAGAAATGAAGCTTGAAACTGTGGGAAGTGAATAGTTACACATGCAATTGCCTCATCAGCAGCCTTATTACTTCAATAAATTAAATATAGCAATGCACAGGTCAGTTTAGTGATATAAGGTTAGCCAGTGTGCAAATTATTAAGGCCAAAGTTAATGTCTTGAAAACCTGCAACATTTATCACATCTGGGAGGGGAACAGAGATAAGTTAAAATAGATAGCAGTCATTGTACCTGGGAATAGTTTAATATGAGCATTATCATGATTAACTGTGATTTTAGAATAGGAAAAACATATGCATGCAGTCATCAATCTGGAGCAACTGTTTGTATTTGGAGGAGTATATTTATTTAATTTATTTATTCGTTACATACGCATGTGTGTGTGTGTGTGTGTGTGTGTGTGTGTGTGTGTGTGTGTGTGTGTGTGTGTGCGTGTGTGTGTGATTTCTTTTGGTATATAGTTTTATGTTTGTTTTGGTGAGTTAAAAGGAGATGGGTTTTGAAAAAGGTATATAGTTTTTTTGCTTTTTGGATGTTTTTTATTGAAGCAAAATGTCTAAGATAATGTGACAGTTCAGGTAGAAATGAGATGAAACAGTTAAATATAAGATCAGACTCCTGACCATTGGTGTGTCCATGCAAGCTGTAAGACAAACATATATTCAAAAGAACTGTCATGTAAAATATGTGTGATTAATGGATTTTTAATCTATATTTATTTTTTGGCATTTGTTTACTGGGAAAGTCCAACTGAGCAGTGCCCTTTATTGCCCTTTTTC